>NC_091287.1:167416036-167661036 GCF_032444005.1 Ranitomeya imitator | reverse complement strand
CCGACTGGGTGCCACACACACCGTGCAGGAGACAGTGCTACAGTTAAGCGCTGTCCCCTGCATCTGGTGCTGAAGCCACCATTCATTTCTTCTCTCCAGCAGCGTTCGCTGGAGAGAAGATATGAAATATCTATTTTTTTTTTTATTTTTTTTTTGGTGTTTAAAAAAAAAAATCCCTGTCCCCAACCTCCCCCTCCCCCCCCGCTGTAAATAAAATACTTACCCGGCTCCCTCGCTGCTTCTTCTGTATGAGCGGTCACATGGTGCCACCCATTACAGTGATGAATATGTGGCTCCACCCCTATAGGAAACCAGCCTGAATCTGTCGGAGGCATAATCTGGCTGTTTAGGTTTTTTGTTTTTTTATTTTTTAAATAAAGGCATTGTAAATGCATACACCACCCGCAGTACTCTTATGCATTCTTCATGGAAAAAATTTACTGCAATATATTAAGAGTATAAACTTAATTTTTTTTTTCCTGCACCACCAGTGATCAATTGTAGCATTAAAATATGCACTCCCGTCATAGCTTGACTGCATATTAAATGGTTTGTAGTAAATTATTGCTTGGTGAAGATTATGAAAACCATTTCTAAGAACAATGTGGAGAATGCATGCTAATATTTAATTTCTTTTGTTATAGACAAGCCTCCAAAAAAGAAAGGAACGCTCAAGTCTTTTAAAAGAAAACAAAATAGAACTGATACAGAAGAAGTAGAAGCGTGGGAGATACCCAAATCCTATTTCTACAGAGGTATACAATTTTACATTGCATAAGGCCATTGAATCCCACTTTGCAACTTGGTACCAAGAAAAAGCTTAAGACAACGTTCACATGTAGCATAAATGCTTCTTCTGGTCATATCTTGGGGGAGGAGGGTTGCGTAGAAAACTTGCAGCAGTTATCAGGTCAAGCAAGGTGGATGATGTCTTGAAGACTCGCCCCCATTGTGCCTTAAAACTGAGCGGTCGCTGCATTTCCAGCTTTCACAACTCTCATTTAGAATATGTAAATGCTTCTGGATGTAATTCCCTTCTAATTCAGTGATTTGCATGGAATAAAGGGTGAACATCACTAAACCTCTCACTTTTATTCCTGTAGGTCGCAGCTTAAGAAAAAGTGGCACCAAGAAGTAACACAACTGCTAATTATGTATATTTAATATATTTATTTCTTAATCTGTGTGAGTGAGTTTTTGCATGAAACCTTTTTCTCCAATAACGGAGTCCTACCTACGAGTCCACTAATTGTTTTGTAACCTTGTGGTTTATTGCGCACAGAAAGGGAAAATGAGGCTAAGAATCTGACAGGCACAGCAAAAAAATGTTCTGAATATTTAAAAATGTATTGAAAAAAGTGGCACGAAAATTTAAAGCACTTCTGTAAATAGCACTAATCACAAACCCATCAAATAAAGGATAATAAATTTGCATAAACGTGCATTAGATGTGGTTTCTTTTCATTTTTTTTTTTTTTTTCTTCCATTCAAAAATCTTTTGAAATGACTTCATGTACAGAAGAGGGAGACATCGCACAGGTACGTTCCTCTCTGGTCTATAGAAAATGGATCCGGTCTATAGATGTAATAACTGATACTTGACCTGCACAATACAGGCTGCTAGAAGTGCCACCTCTAACCTCTATATGGACTCTGTTGGAATGGCTCATACTAATGACTTATGACAAAGTGGGAAACTCGCATCTATTTTTACTAATCAAATACATTGGCTCAATAGGGGATTTGCTAATGAATTGCATTGGTGCTAGATAATTACAACTATGTTAACATAGACCCCACCCTTCCCTAGCTAGGACACAAACTGCTACTTCATACAACCATACAGTAACCATGTTTTCTTGTCCAGAAGATGCCTGACCTTGTGACCTAAACAAACACTGATGGGCAGATAAAACACTATTGGTTTGCAAGAAAGCTCAATCTGGCCAGGATGAGGAAATTGCGCTACTGTAAGGTTGGGTTGAACTCTATGGACCTTAATATGTTGATCCAAAAGACGGAAAAACACCATTAGGCAGATACGAATTGTTCTGTATTGGGAAGGGGGAATGTATTCCTGATTCTGGAGCGCCCCCAAGGGCTGTGGGGTACTCGGATCCGGGCCCTTCTGTAGTCAATGGGGATGTCACGGTGGCTGACCCGGTCTGTGATCATCGGGAGGTCCGTTGATGAAATGGTGGGGGAAAGGTCTTTAAAGGATAATGTTCGTGATGCCACTTGTGGTATTCGGTCAGGGTGACCGACGCTGATTGGGGGTCCGCTGGGGTGATGGCAGCTAGATGGTATACCTTCCCACAGGTGAAGTGTATCCCAAGGGCTTCCCAGTGAGTAGGTGATGGATGGTGTGAGGCGCAGGGAATAACGAGGACGCAAGGTTGCAGTCTCTTTACCTTTACTGAAGGCTTCTGCATCCACAGTCCAGGGTAGGGACCACAGGGTAGGCAGAGTCTGGCTGGTCTGAAGGCAAATCCAGAGTCTCCTTATCCAGGTGGAAATCGGTAGCCTTCCCCCTAGCGCACAGTAATACAGTATGTCCCTACTTGCATAAGCTCCAATAAAGTCCTCACTGTTGTTACTCCTCTCACTGTTCCCCGTGGTCAGAACAAAACATGTATGACCGATGGCCTGAGGCTTTTTATAGGGACCCTAGAGATGCCCCGGCACCCACAAGTTGCCACCGTGCCTCCTGTGTAAATGGTCGGGCAGCTAACATGGAATTAACTGTCCTGCCAGTCTCTGAAGTAACGGCATAGAGCTCTTTACTCGATCGGTGTTCTGGCTACCGGTCCTGCGCTTCAGAAAGAGGCAGCCTGCTTCTAGCTGGTCTCCCTCTTATGTTTCACTCCTGTTGCTATGACTTCGTTGTGCACTCACTGCAACACACTTCCTTTCGTGTCCTTTCCTAGGATGCTGCCGCATGGGATGCAGGTGGAGCGCCCCCACGTAAGGGCAATGGGGTACTCGGTGCCGGGTCCCTCAGTTCCCTCAGCTGGGATGTCACAGTGGCCTGACCCGGACCGTGGCCCTATGAGGGGCTCCCAATAAAAAGGGGTAGAGTTTGTAGATAACGGTAGTGTTCGTGACGCCACCTGTGGTATTCGGTCAGGGTGACTGACGCTGCTTAGGGGTCCGCTGGGGTGATGGAATGGCAGCTAGATGGTATACCTTCCCACAGGTGAAGTATATCCCCAGGGCTTCCCAGAAGTGTAGATGGTGATGGTGCAAGGCGCAGTGAATAACGAGGACACAATGGGTGCAGTCTCTTTACATTTACTGGAGGCTTCAGCATCCACAGTCCAGGGTGCCAGATGACAGGGTAGGCAGAGTCTGGCCAGTCTGATGGCAATTCCAGAGTCCCCCCCCTATCCAGGTGGAAATCAGTAGCCTTCCCCTTGCGCACAGTAACGTAGTAGGTCCCTATGTGCATTAGCTCCCATAGGGTCCTCACTCTTGTTACTCTTCTCTCTCTGTCCCCCAGATGGATAGGACAAACCCATATGACGGTGGTGGCCTGAGGATATTTTATAAGGACCCTAGCGTTGCCACCTTGCCTGCATAGGTTCTTGGGTCGGGCAGCCAACTTGGAATCGACTGTACTGCTGGTCTCTGAAGTAAAGCGTAGTCTATTACTCCCTCGGTGTTCCGACTACCGGATCTGCGCTCAGTGGGAGGCAGCCTGCTCCTAGCTGGTCTCCCACTGGTGTTTTACGCCTGTTGCTACGACTTCTGTGTTCACTCACTCCGGCACACTTCCTTTCTTGTCCTTTCTTAGGAGGCTACCGCATGGGTTGCAGGCGCAGCTCCGTGTCTCTTTCCCTTTCCTGGGCCGAGCCCAGTCTGCTCCCCTCCTCCTCCTGGCTCCAACTCTCAACTCCTACTGACTGACTTCCTAACCAACCCCCAGTTTTACCCAAGTGTGAGGAGTGGCCTAATAGATCCTTTTGCTCCACCTGGTGGCTGGCGTGTGAAGTGTGTGGCTGTGATACCTGGCCGGGTGAACTCCTTTGGTGCCATCAGACGTAACATCGCTCCCTCTAGTGGAAGAACGACATTACTGCAACGACCAGGACTCTGGGGCGTTGCACTCCCGGGCTGGGAAAAGAACACAACAATTACAGGTTGGCAAAAGACATGCAAAATTTTTTTGAAATGCTTTAAACAAATAAATTAACAGTGCTTCCCTTTATGGGAGGTGAGAACACTTGAACGTTGCAAACAAAAGCATATTCACATTATGCATATTATAAAAGGGAACAATTGCTAACTTACTATGAAATAGTAGATACAATTACCCATACAGGTATCCTAAGTGCAAGTACCCTCTAAGGGTATATTATCATTGACCCTTAATGTGCAATTTTAACCATTTCTTCTTCTTAACATGCAGGACTATCTGTCTACCCCTACGGGTCTACTGCATTTCTCTTCCTAAAACCTTACTTTTATCTAAAGTATGTCATTAACATTCTATCACTATCTAGATACATATGATCAGCTACGTAAACATTATTAAGGTGCAACAACCAAACATTCCCTTTAAGAGAGAAACTAGTCTTTTCTGAGCTAGTGCAAACAATCAACAAGTCAGTTATAAACTTTAAGACAATAGAAACTTTCACGTCGTCATCAGGAAAGTCTTCTTGCTTGTAAAACCAGTAAAGAGCACCCTTAAGAAGGTGCAAACTATTTACAGAGGAAAGTTCAGGAACCATTCACCGTCCATGATTCCAATGTTCCTTTAAAACCATGATGAACTTGTGCAAAACTGGAACAAATTAGGGATCCCGGGTAAACTAAGGGATCCCTTTAAGAACTAACCCGGAACGGGTTCAAAGCAGCAAAGAAAGAACAGTTAACTATTTACAGTTTTTCAGGTTTTCGAGGTTTACTCGAGTTCTGGTGGTAGCACCGGTGGGGGTAGCCCTGTTGGATACTGGTGGCTACCACCGGGTACTACATAGAGTGCGTCTTCACTCTGGATTGGGGTCTGGGTGCTCACAGTTCTCCTTGCCACAGAGGTCTGCATGCACTTTGAGCACATGGTGACCGGTGCAGGGGTCACCTGTTCAGGTGTGGAGTAGTAGGGCGATGAGACTGTGATTTCGGGTTTGTATTTGCGGACATGCAGGGCATACCACCCCTTATCACCCCAGTCAGGGCCGGCTCCAGGTTTTTGAGGGCCCCGGGCGAAAGAGTCTCAGCGGGCCCCCCTCTTTAACATACCACAATTCATGATGCACAGATACAGCAGAGAAATATAGCACAGCCCACGTAGTATTTAACACAGGCAGCCCACATACCTAGTATATAACAGGATCAGAAACCAGGAAAGGACTGGTTCACAAACTCTGAATGAAGCAAGCAAAACAGCTTGACATTAGGATGAACGCAACAGGCCCAGTCTCAGCACTAAATCCCACATTTCTACACCCGGACTACCTCTATCAACTGTGCTCCTCTCACTCGCTCCTTCAGCTGCACTGAGGTTTTTCTCGCTAATACTAGCATCGTTTGTGTCCTCACTATGTCCGCCATATTACCATAGTCGCTGATATTGGAATACATGCAGTCTGGTCTTTGGGAAAATGGCCGCCAATATTTAGCTCTGCACACTAAACTGAAGACAAATTCCTGTTAACAATGGGGGTCCTGATCCTGGGTCTCAAACTTGTGTTGTGCTAGGTGAGTGTATCCGGGTTTCCCCGAAAACATCCTCTGTCGCTGCCTCAACAACTCCTCTGCCTGCTGTCTCTGCTGGGGACCTAAGTCTTCACCCCCGTGTACCTGGTCCCATGTTTTAGACTGAGTCCTCTCCCCTAAGACATCAGGCAAGGGAAGTCCGGCTAAATCCTCTGCTTCAGGTGCACAGATGGCCATTACCTCTTCAGGGCGCTCCCGTTAGGGCTTCAGCATATTCACATGGAACATGCGGATAACCCTTGGGTCGTCACAATCGGCGACATTATAGGTGGTGTCGGCTATTTTCCCCACTACCTGGTAGGGCCCCTGCCATGCAGCTTGGAACTTGTTCTGCCTAGTGGGCTCTAACACCAGGACCTTCTGCCCTATTTCCAAGGTGCGCTCTCTGGCACTCCGATCGTACCATACGCGCTGGGCCACCTGCATGTTCCCACGTACAGCCTGGGTCAGCTCCTGTAGGTGGTCCCGGAATTCCAGCACATAGGGTACAATAGGTACCCCTTCTATGATGCCCTCCCCTTTCCAGTGTTCTAGCACTAAGTCTAGGGGTCCCCTTACCCGTCTCCCGTATACCAGTTCGAATGGGGAGAACCCCGTGGATTCTTGGGGCACCTCTCGATAGGCAAACAGGAGGTGAGGCAAGAATTTCTCCCAGTCCCTGTAGGTCCTGGTAAAAGTCCCAATGAGTTGTTTTAACGTCCCGTTAAAGCGTTCACACAACCCATTGGTTTGTGAGTGGTACGGGGCGCTTCTAATTGACTTTACGCCGCACAGCTTCCACAGTTGATTGGTCACCTCTGCTGTAAACTGGGTACCCTGGTCTGAGATAATCTCCCGGGGAAATCCAACCCGTGAGAAAACCTGGAGCAGGGCAGCCGCCACTGTCTCTGCCAGTATGTTAGGTAACGCAACCGCCTCTGGATACCGTGTGGCATAATCTACCACTGTCAATATATACCTTTTCCCTGACGGACTCGGTTTGGCTAACGGCCCCATCAGATCGACCGCTACTCGGCTAAATAGTTCCTCCACAATGGGGAGAGGGCGTAATTTGGCCTTGCATCGATCTCCCCTCTTGCCAATGCGCTGGCAACTGTCACAGGTCTGGCAGTATTCACGAACATCATAGGTTACCCCCGGCCAAAAGAAGTTTTGTGTCAGACGATGCTTGGTGCGACTGACGCCGAAGTGCCCGGCCAAGGGTATGTCATGAGAGATTCGCAGTAATTCCTGCCTATACTTCTTGGGAACTACCAGCTGTTGTTTTATAGTGGGACTCATCCCTGTGTGCTGCTGCTCTGTGATCCGGTAGAGGAGTCCCTGCTTCCATATAAACTGTTCCCCTTCCAGTACCTTTCTCCCCTCCTGTGCCTTCCCACGATATCCCTCCAATGAAGGATCCTCAAGTAACTCCCTCTTAAATTCATCGGGGGTGGCCCAAGAAATGTGTCTGGCTATGGGAATACGTGTAGGGCTTGGATGTCTTACCTGGGCCTCCTCTGAGTGTGATTCCGCCTCCGCAGCTCGAGCTTGTCTCCGGGTGGTCACAGGATATGTCTCAGCCAGAGGGGCAGCCGAGAAGGCAGACAACATGGGCCCCAAGTCATTTCCCAGCAAAACGTCTGCAGGCAAATCCTCCATCAAGCCGACCTCGACAAGGCCATCCCCAACTCCCCAGTTCAGGTGAATCCTGGCAGTGGGCAGTCGATGTATGGCTCCCCCTGCTACATGGACTGCCACTGTCCGGTCCGCCTCTGGTGTCAGCGCATACCGGGCCAAGATCACTTCTTTGATCCGCTCATAGTCCATACAGTCCTCATCAGGTACCGTGTGATAGGCGTCCGCTGCCCGGCCTGTCAGCTTGCTGGCCAGAATCTGAACCCGTTCCTCCGGCTTCACTTGATGAAGGGCACACTGCCGCAGAAAGTCCTGCAGAAAGCCATCAATGTCTTCCTCTGCCTCCCCCAACTGTTGGAAGGCATTATACTGGATCTTTTTGTGGCTTACTGTTGAAGGTACCTGGGCGGAAGCCAGAGCTCCCCCTGCTCGCTGACTCTCCTCTCTCCGCTCTGCCATCTCCATCTTGGCCAGCTCTATCCTGGTCCGCTCGGCCATCTTTTCCTTCAGATCAGTACGCACATCAGCCATCACCTCTCATACGATCTCTACTGCAGGGTTTGGGCCATAGAACGCCAGTCTGTTCTTTACCTCTCTCTGGAATTCAGTCTCCTCCATGTTCACATTGGGGGGCGCTGCACTGTTGTGTTCCATGGTGGCTATCAAATCCGCTTTTGTTTTGTTGCTGGCGATTAACCCTCGGGCTTCCACCAGATCTTTTAATGTAGTCCTCTTTAACTTCTGGTAGTTGTCTTCCATTCATTCCTTTCCTCCTGTAGAAGGGGTATCAGATCCCGCTGTCTGCCACCAGTGTAACGGGGTCTAACAAGCTGGGATACCTCTTTCAGTACCACCCTGTGTTTCAGGAGGTCCACTCTGCTTTTGCTGGATTCTGAATGAAGGATGCTGGCTAGAATTCCTTGGATACGTGAGAGCATTTAAAAGCTGACTGCTACCCCACGTATTTCCAGTCTAAAAGAACTCACTTTATTTACAGCACACAGAATATATAACACAGATACACAGGGCAGGCCAATAAAAAAAGCAGGCCAGACATACATTACAATAGCCGCAGGGGGCCGGAGCCTGCTGATATTTACTGGGGGAATTACAAAGGTGGGGGAGGACAGAAGGGGGATATCTTGTCCTCTCTGGCCAGTGGCGCAGCCTGTGGACTGATGCATTTCACATGGAAACTATTATACATACATATACTGCATAACATTCTTGGTGCTGGGGGGTTCTGTAACAGGGAGGAAGCTGGGCCTTTCATACAAGGGGGGAGAGATGAGCCATTCATACAAGGGGGAGGAAACTGAGCCATTCATACAAGGGGGGGGGACTGAGCTATTCATACAAGGGGGAGGAAACTGAGCCATTCATACAAGGGGGAGGAAACTGAGCCATTCATACAAGGGGGAGGAAACTGAGCCATTCATACAAGGGGGAGGAAACTGAGCCATATATTCAAGGGGTTGAAAGCTGAGCCATTCATACAAGGGGGAGAGCTGAGCCATGCATACAAAGGGAAGGAAACTGAACCATTCATACAAAGGGGGGAAACTGAGCTATTCATACAAGGGGGAGGAAACTGAGCCATTCATACAAGGGGGGGAAGCTGGGCCTTTCACACAAGGGGGAGGAAACTGAGCCATTCATACAAGGGGGAGGAAACTGAGCTGAGGAAACTGAACCATTCATACAAGGGGGGGGGGGGGGAAGCTGTGCCATTAATACAAGGGGGAGAAAACTGAGCCATTCATACAAGGGGGGGAAAATGCTGGGCCATTCATACAAGGGGGAGGAAACTGAGCAATTCATACAAGGGGGGACGAAAGCTGAGCCATTCATACAAGGGGGAGGAAACTGAGCCATTCATACAAGGGGGGGGACTGAGCTATTCATACAAGGGGGAGGAAACTGAGCCATTCATACAAGGGGGAGGAAACTGAGCCATTCATACAAGGGGGAGGAAACTGAGCCATTCATACAAGGGGGAGGAAACTGAGCCATTCATACAAGGGGGAGGAAACTGAGCCATTTATTCAAGGGGTTGAAAGCTGAGCCATTCATACAAGGGGGAGAGCTGAGCCATGCATACAAAGGGAAGGAAACTGAACCATTCATACAAAGGGGGGAAACTGAGCTATTCATACAAGGGGGAGGAAACTGAGCCATTCATACAAGGGGGGGAAGCTGGGCCTTTCACACAAGGGGGAGGAAACTGAGCCATTCATACAAGGGGGAGGAAACTGAGCTGAGGAAACTGAGCCATTCATACAAGGGGGGGGGGGGGGGGAAAGCTGTGCCATTAATACAAGGGGGAGAAAACTGAGCCATTCATACAAGGGGGGGAAAATGCTGGGCCATTCATACAAGGGGGAGGAAACTGAGCAATTCATACAAGGGGGGACGAAAGCTGAGCCATTCATACAAGGGGGAGGAAACTGAGCCATTCATACAAGGGGGGGGGGGGGGCAAAAGCTGGGCCATTCATACAAGGGGGAGAAAACTGAGCAATTCATATAAGGGGGGATGAAAGATGAGCCATTCATACAAGGGGGAGGTAACTGAGCCATTCATACAATCGGGGGGAGCTGGGCCATTCATACAAGATGGAGGAAACGGCCATTCATACAAGGGGGGGAAAAGCTAGGCCTTTCACACAAGGGGGAGGAAACTAACATAGTTAGTAAGGCCGAAAAAAGACATTTGTCCATCCAGTTCAGCCTATACAGTCATGGACAAAAATTTTGAGAATGAGACAAATATTATTTTTTCCAAAGTCTACTGCTTCATTTTTTCTAATGGCAATTTGCATATACTCCTGAATGTCAGAGTGATCAGCTTAACAGCAATTACTGTACTTGCAAAGTCAATATTTGCCCAGAAAATGAACTTTAACCCCCAAAACATATTTCAACATCATTGCAGTCCTGCCTTAAAAGGAGCAGCTAACATCGTTTTAGTGATTGATCCATTAACACAGGTGTGGGTGTTGATGAGGACAGGGCTGGCGATCAATCAGTCATGATTAAGTAAGATTGACATCACTGGACACTTTAAAAGGAGGCTGGTGCTTGGTTTAATTGTTTCTCTTCAGTTAACCATGGTTATCTGTAAAGAAACACGTGCAGCCATCGTTGCACTGCACAAAAATGGCCTAACAGGGAAGAGTATCGCAGCTACAAAGATTGCACCTCAGTCAACAATCTATCGCAACATCAAGAACTTCAAGGAGAGAGCTTCCATTGTTGTCAAAAAGGCTCCAGGGCGCCCAGTGCCGAGTTTGCCCAGGAATGGCAGCAGGCTGGTGTGAGTGCTTCTGCACGCACTGTGAGGTGGAGACTCTTTGAGCAAGGCCTGGTTTCAAGGAGGGCAGCAAAGAAGCCACTTCTCTCCAGAAAAAACATCAGGGACGGACTGATATTCTGCAAAAGGTACAGGGAGTGGACTGCTGAGGACTGGGGTAAAGTCATTTTCTCTGATGAATCCCCTTTTCGATTGTTTGGGACATCTGGAAAACAGCTTATTCAGAGAAGAAGAGGTGAGCGCTACCACCAGTCTTGTCTCATGCCAACTGTAAAGCATCCTGAAACCATTCATGTGTGGGGTTGCTTCTCAGCCAAGGGAATCGGCTCACTCACAGTCTTGCCTAAAAACACAGCCATGAATAAAGAATGGTACCAGAATGTCCTCCAAGAGCAACTTCTCCCACCTGTCCAAGAGCAGTTTGGCACCCAACAATGCCTTTTCCAGCATAATGGAGCACCTTGCCATAAAGCAAAGGTGATAACTAAATGGCTCATGGAACAAAACATAGAGACTTTGGGTCCATGGCCTGGAAACTCCACAGATCTTAATCCCATTGAGAACTTGTGGTCAATCATCAAGAGATGGGTGGACAAACAAAAACCAACAAATTCTGGCAAAATGCAAGCATTGATTATGCAAGAATGGACTGCTATCAGTCAGGATTTGGTCCAGAAGTTGATTGAGAGCATGCCAGAAAGAATTGCAGAGGTCTTGAAGAAGAAGGGTCAACAATGCAAATATTGACTTGCTGCATTAACTCATTCTAACTGTCAATATAACCTATTGGTACTCATAATATGATTGCAATTATATTTCTGTATGTGATATAAACATCAGACAAACACTAATAAAAACCAGAGGGCAGCAGATCATGTGAAAATATAATTTTGGTGTCATTCTCAAAAATTTTGGCCATGACTGTATTCCATCATAATAAATCCCCAGATCTACGTCCTTCTACAGAACCTAATAATTGTATGATACAATATTGTTCTGCTCCAGGAAGACATCCAGGCCTCTCTTGAACCCCTCGACTGAGTTCACCATCACCACCTCCTCAGGCAAGCAATTCCAGATTCTCACTGCCCTAACAGTAAAGAATCCTCTTCTATGTTGGTGGAAAAACCTTCTCTACTCCAGATGCAAAGAATGCCCCCTTGTGCCCGTCACCTTCCTTGGTATAAACAGATCCTCAGCGAGATATTTGTATTGTCCCCTTATATACTTATACATGGTTATTAGATCGCCCCTCAGTCGTCTTTTTTCTAGACTAAATAATCCTAATTTCGCTAATCTATCTGGGTATTGTAGTTCTCCCATCCCCTTTATTAATTTTGTTGCCCTCCTTTGTACTCTCTCTAGGTCCATTACATCCTTCCTGAGCACCATTCATACAACAGCCATTCATACAAGGAGAGGGACGAAAACTGAGCCATTCATACAAAGGGGAGGAAAGTGAACCATTCACTCAAGGGGGAGGAAACTGAGCCATTCATACAAAGGGGGGGACGAAAGATGGGCCATTCATACAAGGGGGAGGAAACTGAGCAATTCATACAGGGGGGGGGACGAAAGCTGAGCAATTCAACAAGGCGGAGGAAACTGAGCCATTCATACAAGGGGGGGGGGGGGGGGGCAAAACCTGGGCCATTCATACAAGGGGGAGAAAACTGAGCAATTCATACAAGGGGGGACGAAAGATGAGCCATTCACTCAAGGGGGAGGAAACTGAGCCATTCATACAAAGGGGAGGAAAGTGAACCATTCACTCAAGGGGGAGGAAACTGAGCCATTCATACAAAGGGGGGGACGAAAGCTGGGCCATTCACACAAGGGGGAGGAAACTGAGCAATTCATACGGGGGGGGGGGGCGAAAGCTGAGCAATTCATACAGGGGGGAGGAAACTGAGCCATTCATACAAGGGGTGGGGGGGCAAAACCTGGGCCATTCATACAAGGGGGAGAAAACTGAGCAATTCATACAAGGGGGGACGAAAGATGAGCCATTCACTCAAGGGGGAGGAAACTGAGCCATTCATACAAGGGGAGGAAACTGAGCCATTCATGCAAGGGGGAGGAAACTGAACCATTCATACAAGGGGGAGGAAACTGAACCATTCATACAAGGGGGAGGAAATGGAGCCATTCATGCAAGGGGGGAAAGCTGGGCCATTACTACAAGGGGGAGGAAACTGAGCCATTCATACAAAGGGGGGACGAAAGCTGAGCCATTCATACAAGGGGAGGAAACTGAACCATTCATACAAGGGGGGAAAGCTGGGCCATTCATACAAGTGGAGGAAACTGAGCAATTCATACAACGGGGGGGGGAGCTAGGCCATTCATACAAAGGGGAAGAGATGAGCCATTCATACAAGGGGACGAAAGCTGAGCCATTCATACAGGGGGAAGAGCTGAGCCATTCATACAAGGGGGAGGAAACTGAGCCATAGCCATTCATGCAAGGGGGGAAAGGCTGGGCCATTCATACAAGGAGGAGGAAACTGAGCCATTCATACAAGGGGAGGAAACTGAGCCATTCATACAAGGGGGGGACGAAAGCTGGATCATTCATACAAGGGGGAGGAAACTGAGCCATTCATACAAGTGGGGGAAGCTGGGCCATATAGAGGAATATGTAATAAAAGAAGGGATATGAGATGGCTTACTGTATGTAAACCATGTCTCATATCCTGTCGGGTTTGTGAAGGAGATAGGAAAAGCCGGCAACTGAATTACCGGCTTTTCTGCTACCTAGCGCTGATTTAAATATATATATATATATATATATATATAACTGTATATGTTTTTAAGAATATTTGTGCCGATGGATCCATGATATGTCCATTTTGCAAGCCTGCGAGAAAAAAAAATCGCCATACGGATGACACACGGATAAATTTGTGCGTAAAAATCGCATCCTCGCATTGAATACGGAACAGTGTTTTGGGACAATTACTGCGTATTACGGCCGTAAAAAACGGACCGTATTTACTTACGCCTAGTGTGACGCCGGCGTAAATGTGATAAAAATATTATATAAAATGCTCCCAATAAAAGCTTCAACTCAAACTGCAAAAAAAGCAAATCCCCACTCAGGTCCATCATTGGTCAATGGAAATATAGTGGGGTTTCACGTTACTGGGAGCACAAAGGCTCTGGCAAAGCGCTATGGCTCCTTGCCCCCTCCCCCAAAAAAAAAATCCAGTGAACTTTGCACTCAAGTCCAAATGCCCCTCCCTTCTGAGCCACATATAGCATCCATGTCTTCAGAATCATGAGCTGGGTATAAAATATGGGTACTACAATGTACTGGACACTATAATGTACTGGGCACTACCCTAGCAGATTTCAGATTTTCACTTACCTTGGGGTTCAAGGAGCTCACTACACATCTAGATAAGTTGCTTGAGGGGTCTAATTTCCAAAATGGAGTCACTTGGAGATTTCCACTCTTTGGACACATCAGGGGCTCTCCAAACATGACACGACGTGCTCTCTCGATTGTAACCAATTTTGAGTTAAAAAAGTCAAACGCCGCTTCTTCCCTTCCAAGCCCTGCTGTGCACTCAAACAGTAGTTTTTCCCTACATATGGGGCATCTGCGTACTCAGTAGAAATTGCACAACAAATTTTGAGGTCCATTTTCTTGTTACCCTTGTCAAAATGCCAAGAATTGTGTGTAAAGTAAAATATTTGCGAAAACAGTTAAATGTTCATTTTTGTTCCTTCCACACTTCTTCAGGTCTTGTTAAGCACTTGAAAGGTTAACCCCTTCACCCCCGGAGCTTTTTCCGCTTTTTCATTTTCGTTTTTTGCTCCCCTCCTTCCCAGAGCCATAACTTTTTTATTTTTCCGTGAATATGGCCATGTGAGGGCTTATTTTTTGCGGGACGAGATGTACTTTTGAACGATACCATTGATTTTACCATGCCATGTAACAGAAAACGGGAAAAAAATTCCAAGTGTGATGAAATTGCAAAAAAAGTGCAATCTCACACTTGTTTTTTGTTTGGCTTTTTTGCTAGGTTCACTAAATGCTAAAACTAACCTGCCATTATGATTCTCCAGGTCATTACGAGTTCATAGACACCAAACATATCTAGGTTATTTTTTATCTAAGTGGTGAAAAAAATTTCCAAATTTTGCTAAAAAAAAAATAAAAAAAAATTGCGCGATTTTCCGATACCCGTAGCGTCTCTAATTTTCGTGATCTGGGGTCAGGTGAGGGCTTATTTTTTGTGTGCCGAGCTGGCGTTTTTAATTATACCATTTTGGTGTAGATACGTTCTTTTGATCGCCCGTTATTGCATTTTAATGCAATGTCGCGGCGACCAAAAAAACGCAATTTTGGCGTTTTGATTTTTTTTCTCGCTACGTCATTTAGCGGTCAGGTTAATCCTTTGTTTTTATTGATAGATCGGGCGATTCCGAACGCGGCGATACCAAATATGTGTATGTTTGATTTTTTTTTAATTGTTTTATTTTGATTGGGGCGAAAGGGGGGTGATTTGAACTTTTATATATTTTTTATTTTTTTTATATTTTTAATCACTTTTTTTTTTTAATTTTAGCATGCTTCAATAGCCTCCATGGGAGGCTAGAAGCATGCATAACTCGATCGGCTCTGCTACATAGAGGTGAAGCACAGATCACCTCTATGTAGCAGAAATGCAGGGTTGCTTTGAACGCCGACCACAGGGTGGCGCTCAAAGCAATCGGCCATCAACAACCATAGAGGTCTCAAGGAGACCTCTGGTTGTTATGGCGATGCACTGCTGACCCCCGATCATGTGACGGGGGTCAGCAGTGCGAGCACCTCCGGCCGCGCGGCCGGGAGCGCTAGTTAAATGCCGCTGTCAGCGCTTGACGGCGGCATTTAACTAGTTAATGAGCGCGGGCGGATCGCGATTCCGCTCGCGCTCATTGCGCGCACATGTCAGCTGTACAAAACAGCTGACACGTCGCGGCTTTGAGGTGGGCTCACCGCCGGAGCCCACCTCAAAGCAGGGGATCTGCCAGCTGACGTACTATTCCGTCAGCTGGCAGAAAGGGGTTAATGAACGTTTTGAATGTGGTTTTGAGCACCCTGAGGGTGCAGTTTTTAAAATGGAGTCACTTTTGGTTATTTTCTGTCATATAAGTCCCTCAAGGTCACTTCAAATGTGACGTGGTCCCTAAAAATGGTTTTGTAAATTTTATTGGAAAAATGAGAAATCACTGGTCAACTTTTAACCCTTCTAATTCCCCCCCCCCAAAAAAAAAAACAAAAACAAACAAACTTTGTTTCAAAACAAAAATTGTGCTGATGTAGACGTGTGGGGAATGTTATTTAATAACTATTTTGTGTGACAATTTTTATGCCCTTAAATCAAAGAGTCAGGTTTGAAAATTGCTAAATTTGCAACATTTTTGCCAAATTTACAATTTTTTCACAAACACAACAAATTTTACCACTAACATGATGTACAATGTCACTAAAATAATCTCAAAATCAGTGGGATCCGTTGAAGCGTTCCAGAGTTATTACCACATAAAGTGACACTGGTCAGAATTGTATAACTTGGCCTGCTGAGGAAGGTGAAAACAGGCTGGGTGAGGTGGTAAAGTAGTTAAAACATATTTGGTATCTGTATATGAATAATTAGCAAATTTGTGGTTACAATACTGAATGAAGGTTATTTACAACATTGAAACCATGTTCTTTTTTTTTTTTAATAAGCAAAAATAGAAAAAGTGCAACTTTACAATTAGGTTTACACAAACTATGAACTCCTTTTGTGTTGTGGAATCCTATCTATCTCTACAAAACCTATGCTTCTTGCAGCGCTCAGGAGGTATCTGCCCAATAGTGGGCAATGTCAGGATGGGCCCCTGCAGACGTAGCACAATTAGCGGACAAGACTAGCCCGTTTTCTCTCACAGCCGTTTGAATCTGGCCTTATTCACACACAGTAATATTTAAAGCTGCATTTACGTCAGTGTGAAAAACAGAGAAGGGGTGGAAGGATGTGCCAGAGCTAAACGGCTGTAGCACTGAAGACCAGGAGGAATGGGAGAGAGCATGCATCACAGCAAATGCCCATAGCTTCACATTCACAAGAGGAGTCTTTAGAAAATGAATGTAAACAATTTTCTAAACAGTATTTATTAAGGGTGAATTCAACCAAATTTGAGCATGAATGGTCTCATTGGTGAACAGGCGGTAAACCACTGCCAAACACCCTAGGTAACAGCTGATCTCCCTTCAAAGAAAAGGTCAGGCATACGGATATCCAACATGCCCCACCCATTATCTGCCACATTGCCACACTCAGTCCAGACACCAACATACACATTAGTCGTCTGGCTCTACCAAAATTGATAATGCAGAGCTTGACTGGCATTCATTGTAATGTGTATGGCCACATTTAGAGATATTAGTAGTGAGGGGAGAAGGGTTTACATAGCAGAGCAAACTAAAGCAGAGGGTCCAGAGTCGGCAGGGAAAGAGGTTACACAGGTTGCGTAATGAGAGAACTCAATATTAAAGGGACACTGTCACCTGAATTTGGAGGGAACAATCTTCAGCCATGGAGGCGGGGTTTTGGGGTGTTTGATTCACCCTTTCCTTACCCGCTGGCTGCATGCTGGCTGCAATATTGGATTGAAGTTCATTCTCTGTCCTCCGTAGTACATGCCTGCACAAAGCAATCTTGCCTTGCGCAGGCATGTACTATGGAGGGCAGAGAATAAACTTCAATCCAATATTGCAGCCAGCATGCAGCCAGCAGGTAAGGAAAGGGTGAATCAAACACCCCAAAACCCCGCCTCCATGGCAGAAGATTGTTCCCTCCAAATTCAGGTGACAGTGTTCATTTAACCATTGCCAGAATTAAAAGTCTCCCTATATCAGCTTGGTGCTCTACATAAAGGGAACCTGTCACCCGATTAACCCCATATGTGCAGGTTCATAGCATTGCGAAGCTGACCAGTGCCGACACTTAGAGCCGCGCTGGCAGCAGCATTAGCGTTTCGGTCACTGGGGTTGCGCCAGTGCGGGTCCAGTCACCACTATGTATGGAGAGCAGCAGCTGTAACCGCACCCCTTGCTCTGACTGACAGCAGCTCAGCATTAGGGTTGGCTGTCAGTGAGTTCAGTCAATGCAGTTACAGCTTCCTCTCTCTATACACAGTGGTGACTGAACCCACGCCGGGCCGCCCCATGACTGAAACTGGTAAGCTGCTGGGAGGGGGGGGGGATGGGATAAAGTTAATTTCCTCCCGACAGCAGGGGTCTACGTGCCAGCACCAAGCAGGTTCACTACGATATTAACCTGCAGATTAACCCCATATAAGCAGGCTAAGGCCGGTTTCACATTTGCGGTTGTGTCCGCAGCGTTTCTGATGCATACATCCGCATGCGTATTGATTTCATGTCTTTTACATTGTGGACATAGGTACATGCATTCGCCTGCATTTGCTTACGCATGTGTCGTTTCGCGGTGTGTGGCGGGGCGAGGTTAACGCACGTTTCTCAAATTTCTGCCACCATACGCATGCGGATACTTGCGGAAAGAGTGTGTAAAACAATGCATTACAGTCTATGGGAACGCAAAGACATGCGTACGTGTACACATGCGTTTTTATGAGTCAACATGTCCAGGAACTGGTTTTAAGCCACCCCCCAAAGAAAGCTTTTAAAAGAGGGTGTGGGCACTGGAAGTCCATTTCTCTCCAGGATCTGGAAGCGATACAAGGCATTGCAGGATCTTTTATGGAAGACTCTTGACTATCAAAATGTGAGTATACAAAATATATATCTGCCTGTTTTTCTCCCTGCAGTCTGTAATCATTTCTGTATCTCTTGCAGAATTCCTCATCATGTCCTCCAGTTCAGAGCAGACCTCACAGAGTGGACAGGAGACTGAAGTGAGTACATTTGCTACTGATTGGTAAGCATTCACTGTCACTATTACACATGTGGATAAATATTTATTTTTCTTTACAGAGCCATTCCAGTGTAGATGAGCAGGAGCAGCAGACTCGGGCCCAAGTTCCGGTGGCAAGATGGCGTGTAAGTATTCTTGAATGTTTTTGGTTATTCTTGACTATTTTTTGGTTTAAGTGTTTTATCTTTACAACATTAATGTCTTTCTTTCATTTCTAGGTTCCACAACGGGAGGAAAATGCCATTGACAATGACCTCCTCACCACACTTGTGCAGGAGCGAGTTGCATTGTGGGACACCCGGGAGCAGCAGCAGACGCTGTGGTGATTCGGTGGCTGTGGATTGAAGTGGCCAAATCGCTAATGGATGACTGGGACAATGCCACAAGTCCGAAAGGAATTTACTCAGTATTGCAATGAGGGCTGATGCGGCAGTGAACCTGAAGGCCGTGATCACACAACTGTGTGTGATGCGAGAAACTCACAAGAGTTTCTCGCATCACACACGGGTGTGTGATCCTGGCCTCAAGTACATTGTTTAACAAATTTTTTTTTTCCCCCTTCAGAGTGAACAAAGTCAAAACCCATTGGCGTTCGACAAAGGATCGCTTCAACAAGGACCTGAGACAGGAGATCCAAGTTCGCAGTGGTGCTACAGCAAGGATTCAAAAACACAAGTACCACTCGCTTCTAGCGTTCCCGAGGCCTGTCGTTGCTCAGAGAACATAAGTATTTTTGTGTAGTATTCCATTGTGTTGTATTCCCTAATCTGAATTTTTCTATTCCACAGGAGTTGGCGCTTTTACAATTGTTATTTTTTGGTAGTAATGTATTTACTTTTCTTTTCACAGGACCTGGAGCAGCACCCTCGAACCTGGATCGTCCTCTGGAGCAGTCCCTCATTGACCAGCCATGGACTAGTCCCAGCCATCCACCAGCGATGCAGCAAGTGGGCCGGTGTCACAGGCTAGAGAACAGGCAACTGGTCCTTCAGGTGTTCCCCTGTCCCAGCACTCTGCCTCTTTTTTGGGGGGGTCTTCCTGCCAGCAGCAGAAGGCATCGGAAAGGTCACTCATGCCGGAGTTTATTCACTTGAGTTCAGTCTTCCAAATGGCCTGAAGGAACTGGGAGATAGACTGGAAAGTGGTCTGACCCATATTAATCCACTTTTCCAGGATGTCAACTGTCACGATATGGTATGAAATATCATAAGTAGTTCTCTTGCTAGCCTGCGTGGGCTAAGCCCCCCTTCTTGGAGTGATGCTGCAACAGTTTGTAGCTTCAAATTCATTCCCTTTCACTCAGCCAAGAGCTGCTTTGCCAATGTAGATGGGGGAGGAAGAGTTTATTACCTCTAGCTCAGAGAGCCGAAGTATTTACGACCGGTATTCTTGCAGTGGAAAGTGACAGGCTAGAACTGGATTCTAACTTTCCAGAAATGCATGGAAGTCCTTTGTCTTGTTTTGTTAAGATATTACACAACCCGTTTACGTAAAAAACACGAAAATATATATTCTTTACACCCCTCGGTGGATCTATTCACCACGTAAAACCTGAGCTTCTAACTCCGTCTGGTAAAGAAGTAGGGTTTTCTCTGTAAATATGTATCCCAGATAGGACATATTTGATCTCATTAGAATGCTCACGTTAATCCGAGATGAATGCTAGGTTTGTTATGACTCTGACATGTTTTGTAGTGAAGTTATAGAAATCAGAGAAAATAGTTTAAAGTTTACCCAGAATGTAGAGAGAGGAGGGTCTGGGTAAGCCAGCCTTTCTGTGATTTCACAGCCTTAAAGTTTTAAGTTTGTGGCAGGCTCCCCAGCTCAGTCTTCTGCTTGATTTCTTCTTCTGGACTTCTTGTCTTCTCCTGAAGTCAGCAGCACGTCCAAATGAGCTGGGACGTATGGTTGCCTGCCATGCTTTGAACATGTGAGTGTTATCTTTTCTCCTTTATTCCCTTTATGTTATAATTACCCGTGTACATATTTGCAATTGTCTCATTTGTAACATCTTTATAAAATATTTTTGATAAAGCACTGCCTAATTTTTATGGAATATAATATTTAATATTAGTTCGTTCTCCTGTTCTAATCCGTACCCTAAGTCTTCTGAAGGGTAATACGCTACTGTTACTGTTGTGTTGGGTTAGCTTCGGACCCGTTTAATCGAAGCTGGTGGCAGTGATACCGATAGTGTGCAGACTTTTGGGTGATGCTGAAGCTGCTGCGGGGTTGATAATTATTGTTCCTGCCTGAGTGGGAGTAGTTTATCGCGTCGCTGCAGCGTGCCCAATAGCCAGTACATAGCAGGCAGCCTTTCGGGCAACTAATTACCCAGGGTGCAGTACCTAATCTGAACTGAGAGTAAGGGGGGCGCCAGAGAGCTGCAAGTGTTAAGTGGAACTGTAAGCGGGATATACATAAATCCCTGCAGTTTGTGGTATATTGAAAGCAGTGGGATACCTAGAATAAGCCCCTGCTGTAAACTAAGAGGTCAATAGCCTTGTGTGTGTTTTCTCATCACATTGTTAGCAGTGGAGGGATAACTAAGATAAGCCCCCCTGCACATGTGATAGCCGTCTGTTGGCCCAAAGCCACCCCGACCCGTGACGTAGGGATGACGGTCACGGTGTGAATTGTGACAAATTGGTGGCAGCGGTCAGGGGAATCCTGACATTTGGTGGCAAGGCGGTGGGATATCTTGGAGCATTAGTGAATTGGTTTGAGTAATCATTCCTCTCACTAAAAACTTGCAGAAAGTTCTTGCGAGGACTCTGCGCAAATAAGTTTGGAGAACGAACTCAGTGTTTTATTAGTCTTGAGACAATTGCGTACTGGTAATTATCCCCTCCCTTCTCTTCATTTTTCTATCCTATCTTTTATTTGGCAACCATGGCTGCGAAAGGGGAAGTCTGGTACAACCAGCAGAAGAAGGACAT
Organism: Ranitomeya imitator; assembly: GCF_032444005.1. Taxonomy (NCBI): domain Eukaryota; kingdom Metazoa; phylum Chordata; class Amphibia; order Anura; family Dendrobatidae; genus Ranitomeya; species Ranitomeya imitator. Next base: position 167,639,513 of record NC_091287.1, on the reverse strand, counting down.
TCTTGCTGGGATATGCATGTACCATGGCCTGAACCCCCAGGAAAAGTCCAAGGCTCAAATGGTCACTGACCTGGTGCAATTTGAAGCCGACCAAGCCAGGTCACAGAGCCCAGAGGCCGCAGAAGCCAGCACCAGCGAACATGGTGCTGCAGCAGAGGTCCAACCACTGAATGCTGGCCCTGTTAGCAATCCGGGCGAATTGGACCCCCACCTGCAGGCGGCCTTGAAAGAATTCCCCACTGACGACCATGAGGGACGTCGGCAGCTGATTCAGCAATACCGGCAGGAGGCCCAGCAAGCCGAGAGAGAGGCCCGAGCTGAGAGAGAGGCCCAGTGAGCCGAGCGGGAGGCTGAGAGAGCCGAGTGCCAAGCCCAGTGAGAACATGAACTGGAGATGCTCCGGCAGGGGGGGATGCCCTCCACTGCCCAGAGACGTGAGCCCAGCAGCGCTCAGATACCTAAGCCCCGGCCCGATCACTTCCCTGTTATGGAGAAGGACGGAGACTTGGACACGTTTCTGCGGGCCTTTGAGAAAGCCTGCAGACAGTACCGGCTGCCTACAGATGAATGGGCCCGATACCAGACACCAGGGCTGAGAGGTAAAGCTCTGGAGGCGTTTGCTGCCCTCCCTCAAGAACAAGATGGAGACTATGAGGCCATCAAGCAGGCCCTGATAGCAAAGTACCAGCTTACACCCGAGGTGTACCGTAGAAAGTTCCGGACCCTACAACGTGGCCCACATGACAGTTACAGTGATGTGGTGCATGGACTGGGGACCCACTTTGACCAGTGGACCCAAGGACTGTCAGTGACCACCTTTGCACAGCTGTGAGACCTGATGATCAAAGACCAGTTCTTTCATCTTTGCCCAGCTGTGGTGCGACAGTTCGTGATGGACAGAGAACCCAAAGACGTGACGAAAGTAGCGCAGATTGCCGATGCCTATGAGGCCAACCGTAGATCGGAAGTGCGGAAGCCAGTCACCACCAGCTGGAGAGGGGGTAAGCCTGCAACCAATGCCAGTATCCCTGCCAGCCAACACACCAGAGGTCCTGGCCCCGTGGCAAACAGCACCAGATCTACCACCGAACCTCGCAAGTGTTTCACCTGCCATCCGACTGGTCATATCAGTCCCTCCTGCCCAACCAAGCAGAAGAACACCCCAGCCAAGGCCCCAGGGCCTAATGCAGCAGTTCTTTTGGTGGGTGGTGTGGTTGGGAGGGTGTGTGACAACGTACAGCACGTCACTGTGGGAGGCCATGTTGCTACAGGCCTCAAGGACTCCGGGGCTGAACGAACCCTCATCCGACCCGAACTGGCGGCCCCTGAAGAAATCATTCCGGGGAAAACCCTAACTGTCACTGGGATTGGGGGCATCAGCTGTCCCTTACCGATGGCCCGGGTTTTTATTGATTGGGGTGCCGGGAGCGGGGTGAAAGAAGTGGGGCTGTCTGATAATTTGCCCACTGATGTTTTGTTGGGGACTGATTTGGGGAGGTTGGTTGCACACTACGTCCCTGACACCCCTCCCCAATCTACTAATGAGGGTAACGCTAACCCTGATGATGATGATGATGGGAAATCGCATGTGTTACCTGACCATGCTTTATCTTGTAATGATGCATCTAATAACCATTTTTTTCCTAGGATTGATGGTGAAAATGTTGTACCTGTGCCAGCTGAACCTGATAATGATTTTTCTGTGAAGGTTAATGTGTCCATAGGTACAGGCGTGCCCAGCCACGTCGCTCTGTGGAGTGAGATGGCTGAAGAACCCCTAACAGGGATAAGTGTCGGTGCTACAGGAAATGGGGAGATGCATGGGAACCGTGAGGAAGGTGACGCCATGAAAGTGACCAGTGCCACCGAGGAAGGTAACTGGCCCATAAGTAGCACTGCCCCTGGAGTGTTGGGGGTGGATGGGAAGGTCGAGCCCATAGCAGTGCCGGCTGATGGGACTGTAGAAACCCCCGGGGAGACAGCCTACGTAGCTGCTGTCACCCGCAGTCAGATTGCCCAGAACGCAGAGAACTGTCTGCCTTCCGGACCCTCCTCAGTCATCACTGTGACTGAACCAGAGGTGGACCCAGAGCAGGTCCAAGAGGGCTCCCGTGGGGAAGGGACCCTGACGTCGCTTCTGGCTTCCCCTAGCCAGGAGTTTCAGGCCGCTCTGCACACAGATGCGAGCTTAGAGAGTTTGAGACAACTCGCCGGGACGCGCTTCTCCGAGACTGATAAGGAGAAGGTGTTCTGGGAACAAGGAAGGTTGTACCGGGAGACAGTACCCGGAGAGTCACAAAAGGAGTGGTTGAGGGAAAGACAGCTGGTTGTCCCGCAGCAATTCCGGGGTGAGTTGTTGCGGATTGCCCATGAGATCCCGCTAGCTGGACACTTGGAGATCAGCAAAACTAAGGCCCGGCTGTCTCAACACTTCTATTGGCCTAAGATGGGGACAGATGTGTCAAACTACTGCCGCTCCTGTGTCACCTGTCAAAGAGTGGGGAAGGCGGGGCCTGCTCTTAAGGCTCCCCTGATCCCGTTGCCAGTGATAGAGGAGCCTTTCCAGAGGATCGCGGTGGACATTGTGGGCCCGCTGGCCGTCCCCAGCAGCTCTGGAAAGCAATACATTCTTACTGTGGTAGACTACGCTACCCGGTACCCAGAGGCAGTAGCTCTGTCGTCAACTAGGGAAGATAAGGTGGCGGATGCCCTGTTGGCCAACTTTTCACGTGTAGGATTTCCCAGGGAAATGCTTACTGATCAAGGGACCCAATTTATGTCTCGCCTAATGGAGGCTCTCTGTAAGAGAATGCAGGTGAAGCACCTGGTATCGAGTGCGTATCACCCACAGACCAATGGCTTGTGTGAACGCTTCAATGGTACCCTCAAACAGATGCTACGCATGCTGGTTGAGACTCAAGGGCGCGACTGGGAGAGGTACCTCCCACACCTGCTGTTCGCTTACCAAGAGGTTCCGCAGGCCTCGACGGGGTTCTCCCCCTTTGAGCTCCTGTACGGCAGGCGAGTCCGGGGACCCCTTAGGTTGGTAAGAGAATCCTGGGAAGAGGAGCCGAACCCTTCTGAAGTGTCCATAGTGGAGTATGTCATGTGCTTCCGTGACAAGATGCAGACCTTGACGCAGTTGGTGCATGACAACATGACGCAGGCTCAGGCTGACCAGAAGCACTGGTACGACCAGAACGCCCGGGAGCGGACCTACCACGTGGGTCAAAAGGTGTGGGTGCTGGTCCCCATACCAACGGATAAGCTTCAGGCAGCCTGGGAGGGCCCGTACGTCGTCCACCAACAGCTCAACCTGGTCACGTACGTGGTCACGCTTGACCACGCTCGGGGTAGGCGAAAGGCCTTTCACGTCAACATGATGAAAGCTCATCACGAACGTGAACCTTTCGTCCTACCGGTCTGCAGCTTGCCCGAAGACAGGGAGGAAGACACCCTCCTGGACATGCTGGCCCAAGCCAAGGCCAATGGGTCCATAGAGGACGTGGAGGTAAGCGCCTCGTTAACTGCACCCCAGCGGTTGCAGTTGCAAACCACACTGGAGCCCTTCCGGGTCATGTTCTCCAACCGACCTGGGAGGACTGAGTTAGCAGTCCACGAGGTGGACACCTGGAATCACGCCCCACTACGGCGAACACCCTATCGAATCTCTGACCAGGTGCAGCAGATTATGCACCAAGAGATCGATGAGATGTTACAGCTGGGGGTGATTCGACGGTCAAAGAGCGCATGGGCATCACCTGTAGTTCTCGTGCCAAAGAAGGACCGGACCACCCGGTTCTGCGTGGACTACAGGGGGCTCAACGCCATCACAGCCTCCGACGCGCACCCAATGCCGCGCATCGAGAAGCTGCTGGATAAGTTAGCTGGTGCAGATTACCTAACAATAATGGATCTGAGTAGAGGATACTGGCAGATTCCCCTGAGCCCCGAGGCGCAGGAGAAGTCCGCCTTTATCACGCCCTTCGGACTGTACGAGTCCACGGTCATGCCCTTCGGCATGAAGAATGCCCCTGCCACTTTCCAGCGGATGGTCAATCTCCTGCTTCAGGGACTGGAGAAGTACGCAGTGGCGTACTTGGATGACATTGCCATCTTCAGTTTCTCCTGGGAGGAACACCTGCAGCATCTCGAGGAGGTGCTCAGGCGAATTCACCAAGCAGGACTGACTATCAAGCCGGGAAAGTGCCAGATGGGCATGAGGGAGGTTCACTACCTGGGGCACCGGGTAGGCGGGAACACCCTGAAGCCAGAGCCTGACAAAGTGGGAGTGATCGTGAACTGGCCCACTCCCGTGACCAAGAAACAGGTGATGTCCTTCTTGGGCACTGCAGGGTACTATAGGCGCTTCGTACAGCACTATAGTAGCCTGGCAAAACCTTTGACGGACCTCACCAGGAAGAAGCTACCCCACATCGTCAACTGGACAGATGGCTGTGAGGGGGCCTTCCAGGCGTTGAAAACCGCACTGTGCAACGCCCCTGTGTTGAAAGCAGTCGACAGCAGTCGACCATTCTTGGTGCAGACCGACGCCAGCGAGTTTGGCCTTGGTGCTGTGCTCAGCCAGGTTGACTCGGAGGACGGAAGCTTTTGCCGAGGGAAGTGGCCTACTTCTCCATCAAGAAGGAGTACCTGGCCATAGTCTGGGCCCTGCAGCGCTTGCAGCCCTACTTGTACGGTCGCCCCTTCACTGTGGTGACCGACCACAACCCTCTGCGCTGGCTAAACGCCATGTGTGGAACCAACGGCAGGTTGCTACGCTGGAGCCTTGCCCTTCCACAGTTTGACTTCACCATTGAACACAAAACGGGCAAAGAGCATGGGAATGCAGATGGACTCTCCCGCCAGGGTGAACCTACTGAGGTGCCCATGGAGGCATACCGTGGGGTACTGCCTCCCTAGCGCACACCAAAAGTGGGAGGTGTCACGATATGGTATGAAATATCATAAGTAGTTCTCTTGCTAGCCTGCGTGGGCTAAGCCCCCCTTCTTGGAGTGATGCTGCAACAGTTTTGTAGCTTCAAATTCCTTCCCTTTCACTCAGCCAAGAGCTGCTTTGCCAATGTAGATGGGGGAGGAAGAGTTTATTACCTCTAGCTCAGAGAGCCGAAGTATTTACGACCGGCATTCTTGCAGTGGAAAGTGACAGGCTAGAACTGGATTCTAACTTTTCAGAAATGCATGGAAGTCCTTTGTCTTGTTTTGTTAAGATATTACACAACCCGTTTACGTAAAAAACATGAAAATATATATTCTTTTCACCCCTCGGTGGATCTATTCACCACGTAAAACCTGAGCTTCTAACTCCGTCTGGTAAAGAAGTAGGGTTTTCTCTGTAAATATGTATCCCAGATAGGACATATTTGATCTCATTAGAATGCTCACGCTAATCCGAGATGAATGCTAGGTTTGTTATGACTCTGACATGTTTTGTAGTGAAGTTATAGAAATCAGAGAAAATAGTTTAAAGTTTACCCAGAATGTAGAGAGAGGAGGGTCTGGGTAAGCCAGCCTTTCTGTGATGTCACAGCCTTAAAGTTTTAAGTTTGTGGCAGGCTCCCCAGCTCAGTCTTCTGCTTGATTTCTTCTTCTGGACTTCTTGTCTTCTCCTGAAGTCAGCAGCACGTCCAAATGAGCTGGGACGTATGGTTGCCTGCCATGCTTTGAACATGTGTTATCTTTTCTCCTTTATTCCCTTTATGTTATAATTACCCGTGTACATATTTGCAATTGTCTCATTTGTAACATCTTTATAAAATATTTTTGATAAAGCACTGCCTAATTTTTATGGAATATAATATTTAATATTAGTTCGTTCTCCTGTTCTAAACCGTACCCTAAGTCTTCTGAAGGGTAATACGCTACTGTTATTGTTGTGTTGGGTTAGCTTCGGACCCGTTTAATCGAAGCTGGTGGCAGTGATACCGATAGTGTGCAGACTTTTGGGTGATGCTGAAGCGGCTGCGGGGTTGATAATTATTGTTCCTGCCTGAGTGGGAGTAGTTTATCGCGTCGCTGCAGCATACCCAATAGCCAGTACATAGCAGGCAGCCTTTCGGGCGACTAATTACCCAGGGTGCAGTACCTAATCTGACCTGAGAGTAAGGGGGGCGCCAGAGAGCTGCAAGTGTTAAGTGGAACTGTAAGCGGGATATACATAAATCCCTGCAGTTTGTGGTATATTGAAAGCAGTGGGATACCTAGAATAAGCCCCTGCTGTAAACTAAGAGGTCAATAGCCTTGTGTGTGTTTTCTCATCACATTGTTAGCAGTGGAGGGATAACTAAGATAAGCCCCCCTGCACATGATAGCCGTCTGTTGGCCCAAAGCCACCCCGACCCGTGACGTAGGGGTGACGGTCACGGTGTGAATTGGGACAAATTGGTGGCAGCGGTCAGGGGAATCCTGACATCAACCAACGCCTTGACTGTCTGGAAGCTGAACTCCAGAGACCGGCACACCATATTTTTTAACAAGATAGAGCGGGGCATGTTGGAACACCTTACGCCTGAACTCCAGCTCAATGTGATGCAGGCCTGCAATGCTGCTTACGTTCAGGCTATGTAGCAGACTCGGTACTTACAGCAGACACATGTGGTATTTCCATCTGTGCCACCAATTACACACTTTACCTCAATACTGAGTTCTGCTGCATACCACTTGTACGGCCATCACCATGCCGTCCTGCCACACACCACTACACTGCCACCACAATGCCGGGTCCTGCTGAAAGTCACTCCAGCACCATGCAGAGTCCTGTTCCTGCACGGCCATCCACTGTCACCACGGCGGTTTAGCAAACTGCACATCCATCCACCGCCACCTCCATGGCGGTTTAGCAAACTGCATGTCGGTCCACCGCCACCACCATGGCGGTTCAGCAAACTGCACGTCCGTCCACTGCCGCCACTACCATGGTGGTTCAGCAAACTGCACGTTCCTTCACCGCCACCACCATGGCGGTTCAGCAACCTGCACGGCCATCCCAATCCACCACCATCCCGTTTCCGTATCCCACCCTCCCAAGGAGACGAAGAAGCCACCAGCCTACTCATGGCAAACCGAAAAAGAAACGGGCAACAAGAACTGTCATACTACCTCCACCCTCACCTCCCAATGTGTCTGTGTTGTCCAGTTTCTCTCTCCTGTCCCATGCTTCCACTCCTAATACGTACTTCCATCCTTGACCTTCCAGACCCCACAAATTTGCTAGGCCTTTCCCCTGGAACCCCTTCATCGTTCACACCAAGCCAATCCTCCCAGCTCCACATACCCCAGGTCCATAACATTTCCCCCCTCATTGTCTCGTAAGAAATATATATATTTTTTGTGTTGCTTTTCCCCCATCACTGCTTGTTCTTTGTCTCTTTCGTCGCCAGCAACACACACGGTTTTTGCCCCCTGGCTTCATGACACACAATCTGCTGCCCCTCTTCTTTATTTGCTTTACACTGCAGCTTTGCTTCTTGTGTCTGTCATGGAGCTTATGAGGTGGCAAAAACACAAAGAGGACTGAAAATCCTCCAAAAGAAATATATTAATACAGCACAAAGGGTCAGGGGTAGTGTTGAGCATTCCGATACCGAGTTCCGATATTTTTGCGATATCGGGAATCGGGATATTTATGTGTAAAATAAAGAATAAAAATAAAAAATATGAATATACTCACCCTCGGACGCGCCCTGGTTGTAACCGCTGCAACCGGCAGTCTCCGTTCCTAAGAATGAGTGAGTGAAGGACCTGCGATGACATCGCGTCTTGTGATTGATCGCGTGAGCGGTCACGCGACCAATCACAAGCCGCGATGTCATCGAAGGTCCTTCACCCGCTCATTCTTAGGAACGCAGGCTGCCGGTTACACCGCTAAGGTCCAGGGTCCGCCGGAGGGGTGAGTATATCCATATTTTTTATTCTTTATTTTTTACATGAATATGGATCCCAGGGCCTGAAGGAGAGTTTCCTCTCCTTCAGACCCTGGGAACCATTCCAGGATAGATTCCGATATTTGTGTCCCATTGACTTGCATTGGTATCGGTGATATCCAATATTTTTCGGATATCGGCCGATACAATCCGATACCGATACTTTCAAATATCGGAAGGTATCGCTCAACACTAGTCAGGGGTCAGAAATGCTCACCTGCCCTGGAGTCAGCACTAGTGCACTCAGGATGCTGGGTTTTATGCATCCTGAGAGCACTAGTTCGAACACACGGGCAGGTGAGTAAAGATATGAGGTGGATTAGATCCATCATCTCTTCAGTCTGCATTTATCTATTGGACTATAGAAATGCTGACTGAAGAGACGATGGAGCTAATCCAAGGTCACCTACCATAGCACTGACCTAAAGGTACCGTCACACTCAGCAACTTTACAAGAACGACGACGATCCGTGACGTTACAGCGTCCTGGTTAGCGATCTCGTTGTGTTTGACACGCAGCAGCGATTTGGATCCCGCTGTTATATCGCTGGTCGTAGCTAGAAGTCCAGAACTTTATTTGGTCGTCAGGTCGGCGTGTATCGTCATGTTTGACAGCAAAAGCAACGATGCCTGCAATGTTTTTACATGGAGCGAGAACGATAAGTGAGTCGCTGTTACGTCACTGGATCGCTCCTGCATCGTTCTGGTGTTGCCGTGTTTGACGTCTCTACAGCGACCTAAACAGCGACGCTGCAGCGATCGGCTTGTTGTCTATATCGCTGCGTCGCTTAGTGTAACGATACCTTTAGGGAGGTGTAGTGTAAAGCATGGAATGACCCACTTTGGTCATAATCCACTCCCTGTCTCATGCAATCTGCATTAAACAGGGAGTGGATTTTATAAAGACTGTAGTGGCGTATCGGTGATCAACTTCTTAAACTGTAAGAGTATGTGCACACGTTGCAGATTTCCTGCAGATCTGCAGCTTTTTTTTCCGTGCAGAAACGCTGCAGATCTGCAAGTGATTTACAGTACAATGTAATTCAGTGGCAAAAAAAAAATGATGTGCTAATGGTGCAATTGTGATTTTATTTTTACTGTTTCTCATTCCAGTCCTTTCCTACTATCAATTTATAAGAGAATTTCGAACAACCCTCCCACCAAACAGGTAACCATCTACCGCGAAAGTTGACTAATGTACTTTAAAGTTTAGCGCAGGTAAAAATATTGTAAAAATATTTTTTATTGTTGTCCTGAAAGGGTGATGATCGTAATCTGGCAATGGGTTGGAAACAGGTTCATCAAGTTCAATGTTGGGTCGCTCTTTAGCCATTATGTAGTTGTGCAGAACCACACACGCCTTGACCACCTCATTGACTGTCTCAATTTTCAGATTAATGGCTGTCCCTAAAATGCGCCATTTCACGGCAAGCATACCAAAGGCACACTCAACAGTTCTTCGTGCCCTGGTCAGTCGGTAATTAAAAATCCTTCTTGTGTGGTTCAAGTCCCGACTGGAGTATGGTTTAAGGAGGTTTCCACACATCTGAAAGGCCTCATCCCCAACCACAACAAATGGCATTGGCGGGCCTTCAGTGTTGGGAAGAGGTCGTGGCAGTGGGAAATTAAAATGATTCTCATACAACCGTTGGCCCATGTCCGAGTTTTTAAATGTCAGGGAGTCATTACCACGGACAAAAGATCCAATGTCCACGGCGACAAACCTACAGTCTGCAACTGCAATCGCCATGAGCACTATGGAAAAATATTTTTTACAATTAAAGTACTCGGATCCAGTTCCAGACGGTTTGGTAATCCGGATATGTTTTCTGTCCACTGCTCCCAAACAGTTGGGGAAATTACAAACTTCCAAAAAATTTTCAGCAATTTTGTGCCAGATTTCCATGGTGGGTAGGGGGATAAATTCCTCACGGAAAACATCCCACAAAGCCCAGCAGGTGTCTGAGACAATCCCAGAAAGTGTTGAAATTCCAATCCAGAACTGGAAATGGAGTGATGAGAGCGTTCTGCCACGAATCTGCCGAACAGAGAAAGGACAAAACAGGATTTTTGGTTGCTTACCGTAAAATCTGTTTCTTGAAGCCTCCATTGGGGGACACAGGAACCATGGGGTGTATGCTGCTGCCACTAGGAGGCTGACACTATGCAAATAAAAAAAGTTAGCTCCTCCTCTGCAGTGTACACCCCACCGACTGGCATTAAACTCTTCAGTTAGTGAGAAAGCAGTAGGAGAAAGAACAAGGTTGAAAAACCATAACCACAAACTTGAGAACTGTAAACGTGAGAGCAGTCAGAGAGCATATAACAAAAACATTGGGAGGGAGCTGTGTCCCCCAATGGAGGCTTCAAGAAACAGATTTTACGGTAAGCAACCAAAAATCCTGTTTTCTTTATCGCCTCTCATTGGGGGACACAGGAACCATGGGACGTCCCAAAGCAGTCCCTGGGGTGGGAAAAACAGACTTCCATCAGGTCAGAGGACTCACCACTGCCGCCTGCAAGATCCTTCTGCCTAGGCTGGCGTCCGCCGAAGCGTAGGTATGGACCTTGTAGAATTTGGCGAATGTGTGGATGGAAGACCAAGTTGCCGCTTTGCAAAGCTGTAGGGCGGAAGCCCTGTGGTGCACCGCCCAGGAGGCGCCGACTGCCCGGGTAGAGTGAGCCTTAATCCCAGGAGGGGGCACTCTGTTCTTGACCCGGTAAGCCTCCAAAATTGCCATTCTGATCCAGCGAGCAATAGTCGCTTTAGAAGCCGGTTGGCCTCTGCGCGTGCCATCAGGAATGACGAAAAAGGAATCCGTCTTCCGGAAAGTGGACGTTCTGTCCAGATAGATCCTCACTGCCCTGACAAGGTCCAGCTTGTTCAATGATCGCTCCAGAGGATGAGTCGGAGCTGGACAAAAGGAAGGTAGAACGATGTCCTCGTTGAGGTGGAAGGTGGAAACCACCTTAGGAAGAAAAGAAGGTGGGAGCCGGAAGACCACCTTGTCCTGGTGAATGACCAAAAACGGAGGACGGCATGACAGGGCCGCCAGCTCGGAAACGCGGCGAATGGACGTGATGGCCACAAGAAAGGCCACCTTCCACGATAAAACTGATAGCGGAATCTCCCGAAGAGGTTCAAAGGGAGAAACCTTCAGAACGTCCAGTACCAGGTTTAAGTCCCATGCCTCCACAGGGGCCCTGTACGGCGGGACGGCGTGGGCTACCCCCTGAAAGAAGGTCTTAATCTGTGGCCGAGAGGCCAAGGTCTTCTGAAAGAGGATGGAAAGCGCAGAGACCTGACCCTTCAGGGAACTAAGAGCCAGGCCCGAATCCAGTCCTGCCTGAAGGAAGGCCAAAAGAGAAGGCAGGGAAAAAACCATAGGCGGAACGCGGTTGGACTCGCACCAACGGAAGTAGGCCTTCCAGGTGCGGTAGTAGATCCTGGAAGACGAAGGCTTCCGAGCCTGAATCATGGTGTGAATCACCCGAACCGCGGCGCAGAGGCAGTGCGCCGCGGGGAGAAGAGTGGCCCCTACCGAATGACTGGTAGGAGAAATCACGGAGCCCACACTGGTAGGCAAACGGCGCGGCAGCCTATAACGGCCCCGCGTCCGTAAGAGAAGGTCTGCAGAATAACTGCAAGCCCAGGTCGTGCTGCGGGAATCCATGCAAGCAGCGACCCGGGATACAGGAGCCCCTAGTAAGACCCCCAGGAAAACTCTAGGAAGGGATGGGGGAAAACCGCGGCGCCGGAATACTTACCTCAAAAATCCCACGCCGGTACTAACCTTAAAAGGGGGATGAGACGTCCAGGGAGCTGATGGACGTCCTCGTCTCCACAACCGACAGGCTCTGGTGGGCGAGTGGGTGGGGGACGGAGCCAGGACCGGACTTCTGAGCACGCTTGTGTGCTAGGATCTTGGTCCTGGAGAAGGATCTATGAGGATACGGGGTGGCAGTACACGCCGTACTCATAGTCCATAATGTGGGACTACAGGTGTGACTGTTCACCCTGTATCCCTCCGAGGAAACCTGAAAGAAAAACGACGCACATTGAGGTAGATAAGGGTCTAATGAAAGACCCGTGTCCACCTCCTACTGACACTAAGCTAAACTGAAGAGTTTAATGCCAGTCGGTGGGGTGTACACTGCAGAGGAGGAGCTAACTTTTTTATTTGCATAGTGTCAGCCTCCTAGTGGCAGCAGCATACACCCCATGGTTCCTGTGTCCCCCAATGAGAGGCGATAAAGAAAAAAAATTTCAGAATAATAATATTTGACAGTGGTTTTTCAAAACAGATAAAGAGAAAAAAAAAATAAGAAAGAAAAAGGACAATGACATGTCTTTTAGAACAATAATATTTAGGACAGTTTTTTGGCAAAACAAAAAAGGAAAAAAAAAAAGAAGTACATTGCAGAATAATAATTATGACAGGCGGTTTAAATATTACGTACCTTAGTGTCACCAGCAGACGTTTCTCAGCCAGCAGGAATCGCTCTACGGAGCTGGGTGTCCTGCCTGTTGATGCTCAAGCTCTCTTTGAGACATCCTCGTGTACTCAAATTATTTCTCCGGGTTTTCACGGAGCTCACTATATAAGTAGTCGTAGGTTCCATAGCTCTGTCGGAGTTCAACAATGGGGTGCTGCCAAAAGCGCAGATGCCGTCTTCTCGGTCTTTCTCTTTTCTGCTCTTACTCACAAGCAAAGGCAAGAAACAAGCTGACATCTAAATCCAGATTCCGATAGAAACTCTCCATGCGAAGATCCATCTTGACGCTGGATACAGGAGCAAAATCTGAGGATTTCATCTGTACAAGGGTCTATATACAGAAATCCCATGAGACACACCCATTTGGTGTGGCTTGCGTCAAGGAATTTCTCCTGGAAAATATTTTTCCTATTGAACGCATGCGTATAAAAACCCGCAAAAACGCATGCAAACGCAGCGTTTTTTTCGGTCATGCATAAATTGATGCGGATAAAAACCATTGCATTATTATGCGTTTGCAGACAAGAAGCTGCGGACTCAACCGCAAATTTGAAACTAGCCTAATAGCATCTTTTCTGGTGACTGCTTCCCCTTAAGGAGTAACTTCACTCTCTAGGAAATGCAAAGGGATTGGGAAGAGATCTCATTGGCAGCATTCTAGAGAGAAGAACTGCATCAGCGTCCGAGTCTGCAGAGATTATAAAGAGGCAATATGAGCCCAGGAATGAATCTATGTTGATAAAGACAAGAGCAGAGCTCCAGCGCCAGCATCCTGGACACTCAGATAAGAGAAACACTCACATAAGAACAGTCTGATATCACTAACATATTACATACTTGATATTAGGGTACTTGAAAATTGATGAATCAATAAAGACTGTAGCCTAAGGGCTTGTGCAGACATCCGTCCAACGCGGTCCAAGCCTGGACCGCAATGCACACACTGGCCGCAGAAATCCCAACCTGAGCATGACCGTCATATGAGGCAGTAATGCTTGGTCAGGAGACCTGCGGCCAGGCCGTGCACGGCGGTCCGTACTCGGACCATGTTGGGCGGATGTCTGCAAGATCCCCTAAACTTAGGACCCAATTTATCATTTGCTTTCTTTTAAGTCACTTTTGCCTTTTAATGTTCAATCATGGTTTTTTTTGTTTTACGAGTAGTGCATATGGTTCATGAATCTCTCACTAACTAAAAAATGCTCTTTATTTTTGCCTTTAACCTCTTTTGCAACTTTTCAGCACAGAAAGCCACATGTTCTGCTAAAATGTCACAAAACTGCACCAAAATTCTAGGTGTAAATAAAATCACTAAAAGGGGGAAACTGAAGTAAATAAAATGTCACAATTGATGAATGGGCAAAAAAAGTTTCATTCCAGAAAGTGAATTCCAGAGCTCTACAATGTCGAACAAAAAAAAACTGGAACACACATATAATAGACTTTAAAAAGGAACATACTGAAAGAATAAGGTGCAAATGAAAAACAGGTGAAATTCAGGAAATGCTGAAATTCAATAATGAAGCCGGCCTTTAGTTTTAGCTCAGTTTAACCAAAAACATATGTAAATCATTTCTTCTTGTCAAAGGAGGTACAGCCGTCAAATGGAATCACTCACTGCTTGCTGCCCCATGTGAGAGAGCAGTATAATGTAGAGGCAGAGACCCTGATGCCAGTGATGTATCACATACTGGGCTGCTTGCTGCAGATGTACACCGAGCATAGCCAAAAAGCTGCCAATCAGCAGTGAGGTGGAGTTAAGGTACCGTCACACATAACGATATCGTTAACGATATCGTTGCTTTTTGTGACGTAGCAACGATATCGTTAACGAAATCGTTATGTGTGACAGCGATCAACGATCAGGCCCCTGCTGGGAGAACGTTGGTCGCTGGGGAAAGTCCAGCACTTTATTTCGTCGCTGGATCTCCTGCTGACATCGCTGAATCGGCGTGTGTGACGCCGATCCAGCGATGTCTTCACTGGTAACCAGGGTAAATATCGGGTTACTAAGCGCACGGCCGCGCTTAGTAACCCGATGTTTACCCTGGTTACCGTTGTAAATATAAAAAAACAAACACTACATACTTACATTCCCGGTGTCTAGTCAGGTCCCTCGCCGTCAGCTTCCCGCACTGACTGGTGAGCGCCGGCCAGCCGTAAAGCACAGCACAGTGGTGACGTCACCGCTGTACTTTACGGCCGGCGCTCAGTCAGTGCGGGAAGCTGAAGACGAGGGACCTGACCAGACACCGGAATGTAAGTATGTAGTGTTTGTTTTTTTACATTTACAACGGTAACCAGGGTAAACATCGGGTTACTAAGCGCAGCCCTGCGCTTAGTAACCCGATGTTTACCCTGGTTACCCGGAGACTTCGGGATCGTTGGTCGCTGGAGAGCTGTCTGTGTGACAGCTCTCCAGCGACGCTGCAGGGATCGACATCGTTGTCGGTATTGCTGCAGCGTCGCTTAGTGTGATGGTACCTTTATACAGAGCTCATAAATAAGGTGGACTACATGTTAGTTAAACATTGCTTCAAAAGCTTTACATTTTAGATGGACCACCAGCTCATAATCGTGATTACTTGCAGACCACTTTATTTTACATACAATGTAAATGTGAAGTCTTCAGCTTACACCTAACAGATGTCAATTATCTCCATATGCAGAAGCTATTCTTTCAGAAAGAATATACAATATTTTTGCTTCTTTCACACTTCTAATCAGAGTTCTTATAGGAAGATTTTCGTTTTTTCTTCTTCTTTTTCTTTTTGTCCTTTTTCTTTTTTTTCTTCTTGTGTTTCTCCAGAGAGTCATTTGAACTACTGCTGTCACTGTTTTCTTCAGATGTTGAATCTTCAAGCAGCATTTTCAGCTGCTGGATCCTGTAAAGTAAAAGACAATGAATAAACAGAGCTCATGTGTAAGGTAAGTTTCACATGTCTGTTTCACACGCAGCCCAGCCACCGAGTGTCCTGACCTGAGCTAACTGCTCCATATACCCCTGAGGAAGCCGCATGTATGGCAAAACCAGTGGGGTCTTTTGCCCACATTGTATACTCTGTGTCTATCCAAGGTTTTGCTTCCTTTATGTTTATTAGGCTGGGGTCACACTTGCGAGTGTGATGTGAGAAACTCGCACGAGTCTCTAGCATCAATACCCATCACTGCCGCCGGCACTCGGACCGGAGCATGCTGCTGCATAGAAATACATGTAGCTGCACACTCCAATCCCGAGTGCCGGCGACAGTGCCAGGTATTGATGCGAGAGACTCGTGCGAGTTTCTCGCATCACACTCGCAAGTGTCACCCCGGTCTTAGCAGCAGTCTTTTGGTTTGCTTGTGTCCACATCTATGGTAAGGTATTGTTGGGTCTGAGTCAATGCTTTATTTCTGACTATTCTATATAATCTGTGTCTAGACATCTATATGACCTACTATACTATTATTCGTGACCTTCATTTTTAACTACCTCATATTATCTTTCCTGACCTTTATTTTATGTATCTCTTGCATATTTTTCCATATATTATGGTATCATTGTGCATGACAGGTTTTCTGTGGACACCTTCGTTTTAAGTATTTATTTGGCAGATGAGGATTGGCGTTAGCCTTTTTATAGGCCTTCCCCGTGTGTGTGTGTGTGTGTGTGTGTGTGTGTGTGTGTGTATATGTATATATATATATATATATATATATATATATATATATATATATATATATATATATATATATATATATATATATATATATATATAAATGAGAGAGAGAGAGAGAGAGAAGAGAGAGAGAAGAGAGAAAAATTGGAACAGCATCCAGAGAATACCTTCAATCGCAGTGCAAAGCTCTTCCAGCCAGTAATCCAAATGGCCCCAAACAATATAAGAAAAAAAGAAAAGCAGCACAAAAGAAATAAAAAATGTGGACTTTATTGCCTGAACGGCGTGGCAACGTTTCGGATATCAAATCCTTTCTCAAGCTTGAGAAAGGATTTGATATCCGAAGCGTTGCCACGCCGTTCAGGCAATAAAGCCCACATTTTTTATTATTTCATATATATATAGTCATGGCCGAAAGTGTTGGCACCCTAGAAATTGTTCCATAAAATGAAGGATTTCGCCAAGAAATTATTGCAATTGCACATGTTTATTTCCTTTATGTGTATTGAAACAACACAAAAAAATGAAACAAGGCAAATTGGACATCAATTCACACAATACCCCAAAAATGGGCACCTTTCCAAAATTATGGGTAAACATCTCTGTCCCACACCTTGTTCAAACTCACCTGTGGCAAGCAACAGGTGTGGGCTATATGAAAATCATACCTGAAACCAGATAAAAAGTGAAATCATTGACTCAATCTTTGCATTGTGTGTCTGTGTGCCACACTAAGGATGGAGAACAGAGAGAAAAAGACATGTCTGAGGACCAGAGAACCAAAATTTTTGAAAAATATCAAGGTTACGTGGCCAACTCCAGGGATTTCAATGTTCTTTGGTCCACGGTGCGCAACATAATCAAGAGGTTTACAACCCATGGCACTCTAGCTAATGTCTCTGGACATGGACAGCATAGAGAAATTGATCAAAGGTTGACACACAGGATAGTCCTGATGGTGGCTAAGCAGCCCCAATCAAGTTCCAAAGAAATCCAAGCTGTCCTGCAGGGTCCGAGTGCAGCAGTGTCAGAGTGAACTATCTGTCGACATTTAAATTAAATGAAACGCTATGGCAGGAGACCCAGGAGGACCCCATTGCCAATACAGAGGCATAAAAAAGCAAGACTGCAGTTTGCAAAAATCCTTCTGGGAAATCATCTTGTGGACAGATGAGACCAGAAAAGGTTTTTTGGGGTAAACTACATCATTCTACTGTTTTCCAAAAATGGAATGAGGTCTACAAAAAAACAAAAACAAAAAAAACAAAGCACAGTGCCTACAGTAAAATATGTTGGAGGTTCAAAGATGTTTTGGGGTTGTTTTGCTGCCTCTGTCACTGGGTGCTTTGAATATGTGCAAGGCATCATGAAGTCTGATTAACAAAGGATTTTGGATTGAAATGTAGTGCTCAGTGTCAGAAAGCTGGATTTGCATCTTAGGTTATGGATCTTCCAGCAGGAAAATAACCGCCAAACATACTTCAAGAAGCAGAAATGGATGGAAACAAAAGCACTGGAGAGTTCTGAAGTGGTCAGCAAGGAGTCTAAATCCCATTGAATAGCTGTGGAGAGATCTTAAAATTCCTGTTGGGAGATAGCAGCCTTCATATATGAGAAACCTGGAACAGTTTGCAAAGGAAGAGTGATCCAAAATTCCAGTTGACAGGTGTAAGAAGCTTGTTGATGGTTATAGGAAGAAATTGATTGCAGTTATTTATTCCAAAGGGGGTGGAACCAAATATTAACCCCTTAATGACACAGGGTATTTTCGGTTTTGCATTTTCGCTCCCCTTCATCCCAGATTGATAACTTTTTTACTTTTCCGTCAATATGGCCATGTGAGGGCTTATTTGTTGCGGGATGAGTTTGTACTTTTGAACACCACCATTGGTTTTACCATGTCGTGTACTAGAAAACGGGAAAAAAATTCCAAGTGTGGTGAAATTGCAAAAAAAAAAGTGCAATCCCACACTTGTTTTTTGTTTGGCCTTTTTGCTTTGTTAGATAAATGCTAAAACTGACCTGCCATTTTGATTCTCCAGGTTATTAAGAATTCATAGACACCAAACATGTCTAGGTTCTTTTTTATCTACCTGGTGAAAAAAAAAATTCCAAACTTTGCTTAAAGAAAAAAAAAATTGTGCAATTTTCCAATACCCGTAGCGTCAGAGTGCAAAGCGGGGGTTCTGCCCTCGGATGTACTATTCCGTCTGAGGGCAGAAAGGGGTTAAGTTGAGGGTGCCAACCATTCTGACTGGCCCATTTTGGGGGGTTTGTGTGAAATTGTATCCATTTTGCCAAACATGTATAATTGCAATTTTCTTGGAGAAATACTTCATTTTCTGAACCAAATTCAAGGGTGCCAACACTTCCAGCCATGACTGTATACTTAGCCGATTGGCTTTTTAAATGCTTTTAATTTTTGTATAATTTATTCTCTTATTTGTACTGAAACTTTATTATATGGTGATCCCATAGCATTTGCATACTTCTATTTCTTTCCTTTTTACTGTATTTTTCAGACTAGAGCATGAACTTTTTTTCCCCCAAAATTTTAGTGGAAAGTAGGGGATGCGTCTTGTAGTCTGGATGTACCTTATGTGGCTGTGGATGGAGGTGGGTGGGGAGCATTAGTGGCAGAAGGGTGGGTCGAAGGGGGCAGGAGCTAGCTGCTGCAGCTAAAACGTGTGCCCGCTGTTAAAGAAATGAATATTCACTGCTCCACACACCCATGGGAGTGGAGAATAGTGATTATTCATTATCTTTAGTAGCAAGCACACATGATCGCCCACCTGCTGCAGGAGCCGGTGGCTGCAGCTAACAGTGTCCCCGTTATTAAAGAGAATGAATATTCACTGCTCTCCACTCCCTTACTCCTGGGCGTGTGGAGCAGTGAATATTCCGGCAGCTGTCCTCGGCGTGTGGTGGTGCATGGCAGTGACATCATGCGCTGTGTACACACTGAAATCAGCTGCTGGCATCGGAACAGGACACCGAGCTATATGAGAGCAAAGTGAAGAGGAGTAGAATTGTTTATCTTTTGTGTGTGCAGTGTGATGGGGCCATATATACACCATGATGGGGGGCCATGTATACCTGGATGGGGCATATGTACTAGGAAAGGGAAATATATATACCAGGATGGGGGATATTAGTACCGAATTGAGGGACATTACCATTATTTCATTGTCAGTAGCCCCTCCCCCTCAATTCCCCCTATCTGATAAGATTGCTTCATGACCACATTTTTTCCCTCCTCTAAAACCTAGGTGCGTCTTATAGTCCCAAAAATATGGTAACTTATGTATATGAAACACATATCTCAAGTCAGTAGACTTAGTGATCGGGCCAGGTATCAGGATCTGAGTGAGCAAGGTCTATTTCCCAGACGCATGAAACCGGCTCAAATTATATTCTCCAATACATTTAAAGGGAACCTGTCACCCCCAAAATCATAGGTGAGCTAAGCCCACTGGCATCAGGGGCTTATCGACAGCATTCTGTAATGCTGTAGATAAGCCCCCGATGTATCCTGAAAGATGAGGAAAAACAGGTTAGATTATACTTACCTGGGGCGTTCCCGCTGCGGTCCGGTCCGATGGGTGTCACGGCCCGGTCCGATGGGTGTCGCGGTCCGGTCTGGGGTCTCTTCATACTATGACATCCTCTTCTAGTCTTCACGCTGCGGCTCCGGCATACTTTGTCTGTCCTGTTGAGGGCAGAGCAAAGTACTGCAGTGCCGGGAAAGGTCAGAGAGGCCCAGCGCACTGCAGTACTTTGCTCTGCCCTCAACAGGACAGACAAAGTACGCCGAAGCCCCAGCGTGAAGACAAGAGGAGGACGTCATCGCGTCATCGGACCGGAACCGCCCCTGGGTGAGTATAATCTAACCTTTATTTCTCATCTTTCAGGATACATTGGGGGCTTATCTACAGCATTATAGAATGGTGTAGATAAGCCCCTGATGCTGGTGGGCTTAGCTCACCTTCGATTTTGGGGGTGACAGGTTCCCTTTAAAAGTGATCTAATGATAAGCGAGGACATCAGCTGCACCACAGGACAAACACCTGCAAAATTCGATTTTTCCTCTGCATTTTATGAAATTGCCAATAATGCAATTCCTTAACATACTATAGAAAAACTTCAACAGCACAATATGCCAACCCCTTAACTTCACTCTCTAGAATATTCCCCCTCTCTAAGACACAACCTTTAGTGAACTACTATATAAAAGCTTTTGGTCTCCAAGGCCCAGCCACAGCTCTTACTGGGTAGAACTCCTCTTTAGGTCAGTTGCACACATCAGTCTTTTTTATCTTTCTCATACGTGAAAAGTGGCCAGATTTTTTTTCTCAGTATGCTGGATCCATTTTTGATCCATGCGACAGCTTTTAAAATCGAGTGTTGCATCTGTTTTCCTTGTTTGAAGAAAAAAATATCTTAGCTTGTATACATTAAGCAATAAAATGCACACAGCAAACAACGGAAGACATCCGTGTGCTATTATTTTTTTTTACGGGGCCATAGACTTGCACGGCTAAGTTCAAAGATCAAAATAGGACACGTTTCCATATTTTTTTTTGTGGACAACAAAAAAAAATAAATAAAAAAAAATAAAAATAAAAATAGAAAAATGGGCTTGTGAAAAAAGCACATTATTTGCAATGGATCTGTGATCTACCTACTGAGATAGCAGAAAGCAAACATGCAAAAAAAAACAAAAAACTGATACATGAAAAAGCCCATGATAAGTAAACGCTGCGTACTTGTGCAGCTTCCTACCCGCATCGATCACATGTTACAGCATAGTGGACTTTGCGTCCACAGACGCCCGCTGCTCACCTGCGGAGATGGACATGCAGCACATCTCTCCAGACCGCAGCATGTAAATTTCACAAATAGAATGTTTTGGATGCGGTGCATCTGCACAGTTCAGTGAACTGGCGTTCAATAGACAGCAGCGCTTTGGACGCAGTTCATGTTCACTGCCACTTTCGGATTATTTGCACCCGGCCTTAGTGGTAGTAAATGTGTAACTGTTTGCACATGCCAAATATGTGGAGGTTTGGCGTTTGATGCTTAGGCTGCCCTATGCCAGAAACCTCTGCTTGATAGATCTGAACTTTGGAGCTGCACTTTAAAGAACGACTTTGTATAGTTATTACCTCATCTGCTTTTCTTCATGTTCTTTCTCCTTTAGCAAGCCATACATTGGGTCTTCATGAGCCTAAAGAAATGAAAAATGTACACAAACAATAAAATCAACAATTCACACACGTTTTAGCTTGGTGGCGGAAGATCTATGAAGGTTATGTCAGCCATCATCTACAAATAAAGAGAATAATCATTATGTATAATAACTGTTCAAGGAAACATTACAATTTACAGTATTAAAAAATACCAAAAGTAAAAAGTTAGCATTTTCAAGTACAGCGTTTAGAAATGTGACAAGGACCGTACGCTGTAAAATCAGCATTACTGTATTTCCCCACTCTCCTTACGGATAACACTAAATGGCCTGGGCAGGACAGATGATACTTCCACCCAGGTGGCTGTGCATATTATTGATAAAAACATGACTCTTCTGCTGCTAATAATGGAAAAAAAGATAATGGAAACTGATAAGATTTTCTACAAAGCTAATGTATTGAGCTCAGAATGAAGCGGTCCTTGAGGGTCTGGCATCTCTAATTGGTGGATACTGTAACATTCTCACGCTCGTAAACCAAAACAGTGTCATAAGTCCCCATTCAGATGTGCCTGCTGAATGCATGTGTTGTATCCATTCATTTTACAGATACAACACGTACCCCTTTATAATCTAGGCTGCTGTTCACATGTCAGTGTTTTTCGCGCAATACACTCGGCGACATGTCTGTTTTCTTCCTAACAACACAGGTGAAAGGGCCAATACAAGTCTATGGAAAAACATGTACAGCACACGGATGTACCGCAAAGTACAGGAGACGCTTTATCATTTATTTATTTCTTCATCCATCCATGAAAAATACTGAAGACTGATGGTAAAAATGGACACACGGATGCAGAACACTGATACCATTTTTCATGTACGTGTTTAAACATGGATGTGTGAATGAGGCCCAATCGTCATAAAGCCAATCAGCCGAGCTGATATTTTCATCTAAACCATTTTGAGGTCCGTAAGATGTTTTTAGCACTCTTTTTTATTGTATTTTTTATAGGTAGGTGTGGTGACAAAAAATTCACAATTTTGGCATTTTGATTTTTTTTTTCCCCTATTACATTGTTTACGGATTGGGTTAATTAGTTTTATATTTTGATAGCTTTGACTTTTTTGAAGACATAAACATTTTTGTTTTTTAAAATGTCTATTTTGTAATGGGGGGGTAATTCAAGTTTCTAGATATTTTAGTTTCATTTTAACTTTATTTTTTAACCTTCTTAGGGGACTTAAACATGTGATCATATAAATGCTTATACTATATACTGCAGTACCACAGTATATAGTGAAACTCCTGGCCTCCATTGAAGCTTCGCATATAGCTGAGCTTCAAAGGAGAACCAAGATGGCGGCAGGCTCTCTGCTGTCCTAGTGACCTATCGGCGCCCAGCAATCATGTAATGGGAGGTCGATGGGAACGGTCTTGCGCGCACCCCTGCTGTGATGTCATAAATCCCGCTGTCAGAGACTGATGGCATCTACATGTTTAACAGTTGTGGCCGGGGTTCAGCTGTGTGTAGAGAGCTTCCACACGCAGTCACCTCAACATGTACACACACGTATGTCCATGTGCGTGAAGTGGTTAAAGCTTTGACTTTTTTATTATGTTTTTCTCTTAAACAGTGGTATGTGTGAATGCCTGAAAACATAAAAAACTGATACAAAATTACAATCATGGGCTCCGTCATACAAAGTGCTGAACAGCAATATAACAATGTGGCAGGGGTATACTTAGAGAAAACACAGTAGATATGGATATAAAGGAACTATATCAGGTTTTTATGTATAATTCAGATTTCTGATTGTCAAAAGTGTCAAAAAGGTTCGGATAACATAAGAGGCATAAATCAAACAATCCTGGCTTAATATAGTGAAAACCTCACACCTTAGTATAGCAATATTGCAGTAATTCCTACTAACGTCTTACAGTCCGTAGTATAGACACATGGAACACAAAGAGATGTTCCTCATAACTTTATAGGAGAAAATTCTCTATAATCACCAGTCTGTGACTAACGTATCCAGACTGCGCTGCGGGCTTACCCAGGCTTTTGCGCTGCAGTTAGATCCTCGGTGTGCGCACACCAGCGCGACGCTTCTCAAGCCTGCGCATGGACAGCCTGCACCAAGGATCTAAGGATCTAACTGCAGCATGAAAGCCTGGATAAGTCCGCAGCGCAGTCTGAATACGTTATTCACAGACTGGTGATTATGAAGAATTCAATATGAAAGTGTTTGTTAATACAAGGAATTTTCTACTATAAAGTTATGGAGAACATATTTTGTGCGCCGTGCATCTATATTATGGGTCATAGCAAGTCACCATTTTTCTTACACTTTTCTGATGCATTTCAATTTATAATTATGCAACCGACATGTGTCTGCTACAAAAATTAATTGCCCACTTTTTCACTTACCACTCTGAACTGCTCAATTTTTTGATTGCCTTTGATGAAATATGGACATTCACGATCGCCAGTTCTGTGACCATACTGCTTACATCTCCAACCTAAAGAAGTACATGAGAACTGGTTAGAAGAAGGCATATAAAGTGTGTGCTGAAAATGAGGGCGCCTCTTGATGAAGACATAACAAAACGTGCGTTGGGGTGGTGGGAGCACTTCAAGCAGCTGATGTGATTTACACGTAAGTGCTCGATTTTATTTTAGCCTTTCCTTTGTCTGATATGTTTAGGAAGGTTATACCTGATGATATTATTATATATAGGTGACCATGTTATATCCATCTACAATAACATGTATTTATAATCACCACCTGCATGTGTTAATGTTCCTCTGCATGTATGCCTAGCAGCCTCTGACGTTCTACATATTTTTTGTATTTTTGTGTTATAATTAATAAAGTCTATTTTATGAATATATACACTCTGTAGGTTTTTTGTCCTACTCGTTTCTGGTTTTGGTATACTATGTGAGTTATAGTTCTTACTTCGTTCTTTATATGGGTCCATTGATATTAAGGTAATGATGGCAGTGTTGCTAGAGGGTTGGTTAGGCTAGTTTCACACTAGCGTTTTTATGATCTGCGGACTTCCTTCGTGAAGCCCCGCCCTCAGCCGCACCTCCGCCGCTAGCTCCGCCTACTTCTGCATGCGGCCCGCAGACCTATCTTTAACATTAGGTACGCAGGTCGTGCGGCTGTATGCGGATGCTTCCGCATACGTCGTTTTGACGATGCGGCAAAAAAAAAAATTGCTACCAGCTGCATCCTACGCAAAACGACTCATGCGGAAGCATCCGCATACAGCCGCATGACCTGCGTACCTAATGTTGAAGATAGGTACGCAGGCCGCATGCGGGCCGCATGCAGAAGTAGGCGGAGATAGCGGAGGTGCGGCTGAGAGCGGGGCTTCACGGAGGAAGTCCGCAGCCCTCCGCAGATCATAAAAACGCTAGTGTGAAACTAGCCTTAGAGTAGAACATCAAGATGATACCGTGAATGTGGGTTGTTTCTATGCATTCGTTCTGGGCCCTAATAACTTATAATTGGGTCCATCGGGTTGTCATGTTTCATAGGAAAAATAAAACTGCATGCCGCACTATTATTCTTTTCAAAACCAAGCAAATCGGTGACAGAGGCTTTACTAGGACAACGTGACCTTTGGGTTTCCTCACATTGCATAACCTTTACTTCTTTGCCCAAAGGCATCCATAGTCCCTTGGTAGGAGCATGTGCAAGGAAATCTCTGGCATGTTCATTGCCAGGCAAATCAGGAATACAGTCTTCAGGTTTTGGTTCATCTTCCTTAGAAGAAAAAAAGAAAAAGAATTAACAATATTGTACTTCGTATGTCAGGACTTAAAGGGAGTGTATCAACAATCCTAGCACTGCAGAACTGCTGCCAGCACTAAAAAGGAGAAGTGCAGAGGCGTTTATTCCCACTTTACTGTACTGTGCAGGTCTATGATTAAACACCTCATTCTGGGTAAAAACCACTGACCCACGTCCTTCAATGCAGAGTATGATTTGATACAATCAGACAGGTAATGCAATGTTCACAGGCTGAAAAGTCTGTCTGGATTTATGCATGAATTCGGTGATTAAAGCTACATAGAATACACAGCAATGTTACCAGCAACTATATTAACATGTAGATTTGGGAATACAAACTAATGAAGATGTTCAATTCTTTGACACTAGGACTCAATTTAACACCTGGATTTATGAGTCACTACATGGATACAATTCACACCTCCACCTGACAGACTCCAGATAACTAAGAACATTATTCCCACTGCCTCTCCATTTGTAAGAAAATGCCTAATTTGATTTCCGTGGCTTATCTTTTTTATCTTTAGGAAGCATCACACTTCCCACCCTCTGAACAAATGTCCTACTGTAGTATTCCTTAAATATTGTGCTTTTTTTTTATTATTAATCTACTTGTAATCCTGCCTGAAGAAGGAGCCACTGTGCTCTGAAAGCTTGCAAACATTATTTTCTGGTTAGCCAATAAAGGTATCACTCCTAGAATACTTCTGTCATCATTGGGCAGAAAATTATTCACATAGGACTGGAAAAAAAAAACAGAATAATGGCTGCACATTTATTAATCCGAAGCCTTTTCATTATTGACACATATTCTTTGGTGAAAAGCCATGGATTAGTTATAATAAACTAGAAAAGGAAGGCAGTTTGCGTGAAAAACTGCAGTAGAAATCGGATTTTCAGCTGCAGATTATCCCAAGAATCCAAGGTATTTTTGGCTAGAGCAAATCCAGACTGTGTGAACATAGCCTGAGGGCGAGCAGCAGGATGTGTTATGTATAAAACATGATACAATTGGTAAATTGCGGTATGAATGTGATCTAATGCGTGACATGGATGTTGTATGGGCAGTGGAGAGCAATGCTCATTGCGATAATGATACTATACAAACTGTGCATGTAAAGTAGGGCATAGGCTATGGTGGGTGTTCTGCCCATCTTAATGTGCAGAGAGTTAATTATCATGTTATTCAAGTTGTGGCCACTGGAGGTCATCAGTTGCCTACTTTTAATGTTGTTTACTAACCTTTCCCTCCTAAGAGCAATGTCTTATGGGTTAGTTCCGCCCACATTCTTCTTGTGAAGACAAGCTTCAGTAGCCATTTTTCCTGAGATCTGCAGAGAGGCACACGTGCTCCTGTCTCGCTTACTTTCTTACCCCTGTCCTAACGGATCTCGGTACGTTTATAAAGGTTTAATGCATCTTATGTTTGTGTTAGTATTTAAGCCTTATGCAGCTCCTATAGTCAGATATAGTTAGGCAGATGTGCTTTGCAGCTTGCAGTTAGGTTCAGGTGTACTCTGCATGTAGATAGATGCATTCTTGTATAGAATAGGGCAGTGCTGTTAGAATTACTGTGTAATGCACTCTGTATAATTCTTGCTGTAATGTCCCAGTTATTTATGTGATTGCACCCTGTATGTGCATATACTGAAATGCTGTTATTCTTTACAGTTTTTCATCAGTCATCCACTATGATCAGTCATCCACTATGATTATTCACTGAACATCCACTTTGTACATCAACATCATTCACTATTCGATCATCTACTATGAATACTGTCCACCATTGTTGTTCAACGTTATAGTTTTGGTTATCATCACCCTAATAAATAAGACTTAAGCATCAACACAGTCTGTTTACTGGGATGTGGATGAAGGTTTAGCCGTATGTTGGAATCCACACAGCATCCTACGTGGAGGAAGACAGAACAGTGAAAAATGAGACCGCCAGTCGCAGGCGGTGATTGTAAAGTAAGAACAGATTAGCTGCCTTCAGCGAAACTGATAGCCGGTCGCAGGCTGTAGTTGTTCAGACTGTACGGAACCGCTAACACCCACACTGCTCCGCATTCGGGTATCACAGCAGCCGCCATACAGCCGCGGGACTATACTGCAGCCCGCCAAGAGAAGCTACATCATTCCTGCCACGCGGAAGCTCACCGCACCTAGACTGTTTCCCGCCAAAACACTCAGCAGTACGCAGCTAAGCGCACAATGTCTCGAAACAGCACATCCTCACTCAAGACGAGGTCACGAGCAAGCTCTAGCAGATCTTCATTAGCAGAGCTGGCTGCTGTCGCTCTTGCTGAAGCTGAAGCAGCCAAAGCGAGGTCTTCCTTCGCCGAGAAAGAAATGCATCTAAAGCTGAGACAAGCAGAGCATGCAGCAGAAAATGTACGTTTGCAGGCTGAAACCGCACGTTTGCGGGCAGAGCAAGAAGCAGAAGGTGCACGCCTGCAAGTGTCCCTAGAAAGACTTATGGTAGACAAAGAGGCAGCAGCTGCAATAGCTAAGGCAGAGTACTTGGAAGCCATGAAGGATCCCGATTATGAGGGACGCAGCAACGTTCTTGGAACAGATCTAGAGCAGCAAGATCCAGTTCAGCGCGTCGCAGAGTACGTTCATCGACACTCCAGCATGGACAACACCCTCGACAGACTACAACGATCAGCCTACGCCGATTATCATCGATCCAACCCCGAACTTCACTACTACAAACAAGACGACGTCCAACAAAGAGGAGTCGACCACAGCTACCATTCCACTGAGAAGAAGGTACAGCTCCCACCTCGCCTTAAAGAGACATCTTCTTCACCAGAAAGGTACTATGCAGACTGTCCGAAGCCAAGAGCGTCTCACAGGTATGGTGATGCACCACACACTAGACATGGCTATAACATACCGGCTCGTACCAACACTGATCAAGCCACCATAGACTTGGCAAAGTTCTTTGCCCGCCGAGAACTGGTAACAAAAGGACTTGTAAAGTTCACTGACAAAGCCGAAAACTACAGGTCGTGGCGAGCTTCGTTCCAGAATGCCATTCAGGGACTGGACCTTTCTAGTAGTGAGGAGTTAGATCTCCTGGTAAAGTGGCTTGGAACTGAATCGGTCGAGCATGCTAAAAGACTAAGAGACATTAACATAGAATACCCACACATAGGTTTACGTAAAGTGTGGGAAAGACTTGACGAATGCTATGGGTCCGTAGAAGTAATAGAGAATGCTTTATTCAAAAGAATTGATGATTTCCCTAAGATAGGGCCCAAGGGTTATCAAAGACTTAGAGAATTGAGTGATTTATTGATATTACAGGTCGTCCAGAAGGAAGGTCACTTGGCTGGATTGGCATTCTTAGACACTGCTAGGGGTGTCAATCCAATAATACAAAAACTTCCTTACAATCTTCAAGAAAGGTGGATTATACATGGTTCACGGTATAAACAAATTCATAACGTACTATTCCCTCCTTTTACTGTATTTGTTGAGTTTGTCACCCAGCAAGCCAAGATCAGAAATGACCCTAGTTTTGATTTCACTCTGTCATGTTCCATTACCCCTGGTGTCAAACCCAGTAAGACACCCGTGGCAGTCCATAAAATTGATATTGATTCCACAGGTCCTCCACACAAGATAACTAAGCTCCCTACAGAAGGGAGCAAACCTCAGGATGTCAGTAAGCAGTGTCCTCTACACAGGAAACCACATCCTCTACTAAAGTGCAGAGCCTTCAGGGAGAAGACTTTAGAGGATCGCAAAGGTTTCCTCAAGGAAAACAACATCTGCTTCAAATGCTGTGCTACAACCTCTCACTTCGCCAGGAACTGTGGAGCTAGCGTGAAATGTGCAGAATGCAGCAGCACAGATCACAATACAGCCTTGCATCCTGGACCACCTCCAGGAGTGTTGTCACAAGCAGAGGAGCACGATGAGAAACAGAAGAACACCGACGAAGACACCCCTACGGTCACCTCTCAATGTACGGAGATCTGTAAGGGACTCAAGGGAGGAAGATCCTGCTCAAAAATCTGCCTTGTCCGAGTCTATCCAACAGGCCACAGAGACAAAGCGCTCAAGATATATGCAATCCTAGATGACCAAAGTAATAGGTCTTTAGCCAGGTCCATCTTCTTTGACAACTTCAGCATTGTAGGCCCCAGTTCTCCCTACTCCCTTAGGACATGTTCAGGTACCGTCGAGACGGCGGGGAGGAAAGCAACCGGATACAAAGTGGAGTCCATGGATGGCCAGACCTGTCTATCACTACCGACCATCCTGGAGTGCAACCAGATTCCTGACAACAGGTCTGAGATACCTTCACCAGAGGTGGCAACGTATCACCCCCACCTGAAGCGTATAGCCCACCTGATACCTAAGTTGGAACCAGAAGCGCCAATAGCTTTACTTCTGGGAAGAGATATACTACGAGTCCACAAGACTAGAGAATATATCAACGGCTCATTGAATGCTCCATACGCGCAGAGGCAAGACTTTGGATGGGTCATTGTAGGAGATGTCTGTCTAGGAGGAGCACACAAGCCGGTCTCAGTCAACAGTATGCTTACCAGCACACTAGAAAATGGACGTCCATCTCTCTTCCAGCCGTGTCACAATAGTCTGCTGGTAAAGGAACTACCGAGCAGCACTCCCCTACCTTGCCCTTTCTCAGTTCCTATCAAACGAAGACCACGCCTGTGAAGGTGAACAAGACCACATAGGATGTACAGTCTTCCACAGGACGAAGGAAGACAACAAGGTAGCGATGTCTATAGAAGACAAGATATTCCTGGACATCATGGACGAACAAATAGTCAAGGATACGGCGAATAGTTGGGTCGCACCTCTACCATTTCGACCTCAGAGGAGACGCCTACCCAACAACAAGGAATTGGTCTACAGCAGATTCATCTCCCTAAGACACAAGCTTCAGAAGTCACCTGAGACGAAGGAACATTTCTTTACCTTCATGGGAAAGATATTCCAGAACAACCACGCAGAGATTGCACCTGCACTTCGACACGGAGAGGAGTGTTGGTACCTGCCCATCTTCGGAGTGTACCATCCTAAGAAGCCAGGTCAAATTAGAGTGGTATTCGACTCAAGTGCCAAATGCGAAGACGTGTCATTGAATGATGTCTTACTGTCGGGCCCAGACCTCAACAACAGACTTCTGGAAGTATTACTCTGTTTCCGTAGAGATTCAGTGGCATTTATGGCCGACATACAACAGATGTTCCACTGTTTTCTCGTCAAAGAGGAACACAGAAACTACCTGAGGTTCTTCTGGTACCGTGACAATGACCCGGACGAAGACATCGCAGAGTACCGGATGCGGGTACACATCTTTGGGAACAGTCCTTCCCCAGCGGTCGCAATCTACGGCCTCCGACATTCTGCCAAAAAGGGTGAAGAAGAGTATGGCTCGGACGTCAGGTCCTTTGTGGAAAAGGATTTTTACGTGGATGACTGTTTGAAGTCCACACCGACAAGTGAGGCCGCAATCAGTCTACTAAAGAGGATTCGTGACATGCTCGCTCAGTCTAACCTAAGGTTACACAAGATTTCTTCCAACAGCCGAGAGTTGATGGAAGCCTTTCCCTCTGAAGACTATTCCAGCGATCTAAAGGATTTAGACCTCAGCATCGACCCCCTTCCTATGCAGCGGAGCCTTGGATTGCTGTGGGACCTGAAGACAGATACCTTCACCTTTCAGATCAGCAAGGATGAGAAACCCTTCACGAGCAGAGGAGTTCTTTCCTTCGTGAATAGTTTATACGACCCCTTGGGGTTCGTAGCTCCAGTAACCATCCAAGGGAAGCTGATGCTCAGGGACTTCACCCAAGACACTACTGATTGGGATGATCCACTTCCAGCAGAAAAGGCTGACCTGTGGGCAGAGTGGAGGAAGTCTCTTGAAGCCCTGACCAACCTTCGTGTGAAACGACCTTATGCTCCTGTGCCATCCACAGAGGTCAAAACGCAAACACTTTGTATTTTCTGTGATGCATCAGTCAAAGCGATTGCAGCAGTAGCGTACCTCAAATCCACAGACGTAAGCGGACAATGCCATATCGGGTTCGTTATGAGCCGGACGAAATTGGCGCCACTTCGTGAACACACGATACCCAGACTGGAACTCTGTGCTGCTGTCCTCGCAGTTGAGACAGCCGAACTGATCTCGGATGCGATGAGCCTGAAGATCAAGGATGCAGAGTTCTACACCGATAGCAAGGTGGTACTGGAGTACATCTGTAACGAGACACGACGCTTCTACGTCTACGTCAGCAACCGGGTACTTCGGGTAAGAAGATCCACCGACCCTAATCAGTGGCACTACGTACCTACTCATCACAATCTTGCGGACCACGCGACTAGATCCGTTGCACCCAGTCATCTGAAGGACACTTCATGGTTCACAGGTCCTACCTCTTTGTACCGTTCGATGTCCCACATCAGCAGGCCTGAAACTTTCGAACTAGTGGGTCCAGAAGCAGACGAAGAGATCCGACCTCAAGTGTCTGCTCTACATACAGAGATTTCAAGCTGCCACCTCGAATCTCACCGGTTCAGCAGGTTCTCCACCTGGAAGTCACTTGTTCGAGCTATAGCTTGTCTATTTCTTGTAACCCAGTCCTACAAGACAGCACTTTCTAGTGATTCTGGAGATCCATCCATCCTTACTCCTGCAATGTTACTCACACAGAAAACCTGTGTCCCGAAAGCTCCACTCGGAGAATTCAATGACAAAGACCTCTACAGACGACAATGGAGGCAGGTACAAAGCGTGTCCAACGTCTTCTGGAATAGATGGAGGAAACAGTATCTTTCCACTCTGCAAAGCAGGACAAAGTGGCAGAAAGACCGCCCAAACATTCAATCTGGCGATGTTGTACTCGTCAAAGACAGTCAGTCACATCGGAACGAGTGGCCACTCGGCCTAGTCATTAAGACCCTGCCCAGTAAAGATGGGAAAGTGCGGAAAGTAGAGGTCAGAGTGTGCAAGCTTGGAGAAAAACTGTTCCTCAGACCCGTTACCGAGCTTGTATTATTTTCCCCAAAAGAACCTAATTGTGGCATCTGTTGACGCCAAGCGGGGAGTGTTCTGCCCATCTTAATGTGCAGAGAGTTAATTATCATGTTATTCAAGTTGTGGCCACTGGAGGTCATCAGTTGCCTACTTTTAATGTTGTTTACCAACCTTTCCCTCCTAAGAGCAATGTCTTATGGGTTAGTTCCGCCCACATTCTTCTTGTGAAGACAAGCTTCAGTAGCCATTTTTCCTGAGATCTGCAGAGAGGCACACGTGCTCCTGTCTCGCTTACTTTCTTACCCCTGTCCTAACGGATCTCGGTACGTTTATAAAGGTTTAATGCATCTTATGTTTGTGTTAGTATTTAAGCCTTATGCAGCTCCTATAGTCAGATATAGTTAGGCAGATGTGCTTTGCAGCTTGCAGTTAGGTTCAGGTGTACTCTGCATGTAGATAGATGCATTCTTGTATAGAATAGGGCAGTGCTGTTAGAATTACTGTGTAATGCACTCTGTATAATTCTTGCTGTAATGTCCCAGTTATTTATGTGATTGCACCCTGTATGTGCATATACTGAAATGCTGTTATTCTTTACAGTTTTTCATCAGTCATCCACTATGATCAGTCATCCACTATGATTATTCACTGAACATCCACTTTGTACATCAACATCATTCACTATTCGATCATCTACTATGAATACTGTCCACCATTGTTGTTCAACGTTATAGTTTTGGTTATCATCACCCTAATAAATAAGACTTAAGCATCAACACAGTCTGTTTACTGGGATGTGGATGAAGGTTTAGCCGTATGTTGGAATCCACACAGCATCCTACGTGGAGGAAGACAGAACAGTGGGCCTGCTAGATTATACATATATTTACAAAACAAAACAAAAAAAAAAATCACCTTAATTAGTCCTGGCGGAGGTTTCTCATAGCTAAAAACAAAGATAAGAAACATCAAGAATGAACATCTGCAGGGAAACAGTAGAAACTGCCAGGGTCACACACACACCGGCTAAACGGCAATAACTGCTGCAAAAGCTGCGCAGAGCAAACACTAACAGGTACAGTAAAATGTAAGAAAATGGAGTTGGTCCCGAAGAGCATATTAACCCCAAATGACATATCTAATTCTTATCTGATTTACACCTCAAGACCAGTAATTACCATCACCTTCTGCATTCTGACAGCCAGACTTTTTGTCATTTATTTTTTATCAATGTAGCTGTGTTATTTAGGTTATTTTCATAAATAAGGTGAAGGATATATTTTGTAAATAATGTAGCATTTATTTGACACAACGCTCACCTTAAAGGGAACCTGTCACCCCGAAAATCGCGGGTGAGGTAAGCCCACCGGCATCAGGGGCTTATTCTGCAGCATTCTATAATGCTGTAGATAAGCCCCCGATGTTACCTGAAAAAGGAGAAAAAGACGTTATATTATACTCACCCAGGGGCGGTCCCGCTGCTGGTCAGGTCGGATGGGCGTCTCTGGTCCGCTGCGGCGCCTCCCATCTTCTTTCCATGACGTCCTCTTCTGATCTTCAGCCACGGCTCCGGCGCAGGCGTACTTTGCTCTGCCCTGTTGAGGGCAGACAAAGTACTGCAGTGCGCAGGCGCCGGGCCTCTGACCTTTCCGGCGCCTGCCCACTGCAGTACTATCCTCTGCCCTCAAGAGGGCAGAGCAAAGTACGCCTGCGCCAGAGCCGTGGCTGAAGATCAGAAGAGGACGTCATGGAAAGAAGATGGGAGGCGCCGCAGCGGACCTGACCAGCAGCGGGACCGCCCCTGGGTGAGTATAATCTAACGTCTTTTTCTCCTTTTTCAGGTAACATCGGGGGCTTATCTACAGCATTATAGAATGCTGCAGATAAGCCCCTGATGCCGGTGGGCTTACCTCACCCGCGATTTTCGGGGTGACAGGTTCCCTTTAAGCTTATAACAACATAGTAGATTTACAATGCTTGGTAGTGGACTTTAAGGCTATGCTCCCACCACGAACTTTTGATGTCGCAGATTATCTGCACCAATTAAGTAAAATGGGTTACTTTCATTTTTTTTTTTAAATAAGCAGCGCAAAACCCAGCAAATCTCACTGTGGAAACATAACTTAAAGGGACCGTCAGCACAGAATGACTGTTCAAACCAAGCACAGGCGCGCTGTGCACAATGGCAGAGCCAAATATTTAACCACACAGTACCAATCTTTTTCCCTCCACCCCTTCTGTCATTGACAACTATGGCTGCATAGAGCCAGAGAAGGTTGCCGATAGATGGAAACCAAGCGATGGGAAGGTGTATATAAATGATTGGTCCTGCTGTTATGCACTGAGCGCCTGTACTTGGTTTGAACAGTCATTCTGTGCTGACAGTTCCGTTAAAACCGGTCACATCCAGAAAAGCTGCTTACCTACAGGTGTACAGTGAAGGTAGATCGTGTCATGCTACTTTACTGAAGCAGCGGCTATAGGTAGAAAATGAATTTATATCCTCCCTGACGCCACATGATCATCGAAACAGTGCGGGGAGTTATTAAATCTCCGCTCACTACATAGAAAGCATGCTTGCAACCTCTACCCAAGACCGCTAAGTGATCTGGGTAATTTCCCAATGCATCCTGGGAACGCAAGATGGCGGCAACCGCGCGTATCGCCAGAGGTTCGCAGGATCTACGCTGAATCCTGCCGGGTGAGTATATAACTATTTTAAATACTACGTGGACAGTGTTATATACTGCGTGGCTGCTATATACTTCCTTGGCAGTGTTAGATACTATGTGGGCTGTGTTCTATACTGCGTGGGCTGTGCTATATATTACGTGGCCAGTGTTATATACTGCGTGGGCTGCGTTATATACTACATGGCTGCTATACACTACGTGAGCAGTGTTATATACTACGTGGCTGTGTTCTATACTGCGTGCTATATACTACGTGGCCACTTAAGATACTATGTGGGCTGTGCTATATATTACATGGGCTATGTTATATATTACATGGCCAGTGTTGCATACTATGTGGGCTGTGTTATATACTGTGTGGCTGCTATATACTGTGTGGGCTGTGTTATTTACCGTGTGGCCTATATTAACGCATCGGGTATTCTACAATATGTATGTATGTTTATAGCAGCCACATGGTATATACCACAGGCCACGTAGTACTCCTATATACTATGTGGCTGCTATATACATACATATTCTAGAATACCTGATGCGTGTATATATATATTATGTATTGACACCCCTGCAATTCTGTCAGATAATATTCATTTTCTTCCTGAAAATGATTGCAAACACAAATTATTTGGTATTATTATCTTCATTTAATTTGTCTTAAATGAAAAAAAACAAAAAGAATTGTCCTAAAGCCAAATTGGATATAATTCCACACCAAACATAAAAAGGGGGTGGACAAAAGTATTGGCACCGTTCGAATATCGTAGTTACTTACCGATAACGGTATTTCTCTGAACCCATGACGGCACTAACGAGAGAGAGGGATCCGCCCTCAGGGACAGGAAACCCACAGGTTAAAAAGGCGGGACCTCTCCTCCACCTCAGTTGGTTTACAGAGCCTTGCAGGGAATTTCTGCTGTAACTTAATTGGTTATTTTTACACAACAAAATATAACTGTATAACTTATATAAGCTCCTCTATATATACACTTTTTTTTTTTTTTTTATGCACACCTCGTGACTTAATTTATAAGTAGTGTGGACACCCATACGTGAAGGGAGGGAATATACAGGTGCCGTCATGGGTTCAGAGAAATACCGTTATCGGTAAGTAACTACGATATTCTCTTACCCCATGACGGCACTAACGAGAGAATTTCAAAGAATGAAAAATTTTAGGGTGGGACTACTGCCTCAAGAACTCTCCTACCAAAAGTTAAGTCTGAGGGAGAAGATAGATTAAGCTGATAGTGCTTGAAGAATGTAGAGGGGGAAGACCAAGTGGCTGCTCTACATATTTGATCTATTGATGCTCCACCACGTTCAGCCCAAGAGGTTGCCACCGACCTGGTTGAATGGGCCTTAATTGTGTCCGGAGCTTGTTCTCCGGAAGAGGTATATGACATCTTGATGGCATCTCTTACCCACCTCGCCAACGTGGCTTTCGATGCCTTGTGACCCTTATTTGGTCCCTGAAAGCAGACAAACAGAGCCCTCCCTTTTCTACACTCCCTTGTGGCTGATAGATAGTGTGTTAGACATCTCTTTACATCTAGAGTGTGTAGAGCCTCCTCTTTTTTGTTTTTTGGATTGGGGCAAAAAGATGGTAACGCTATCTCTTGAGATCTGTGGAATTTTGATGCCACTTTGGGAAGGTAAGAAGGGTCAGTTTTGAGGATTACTCTGTCATCTAATATTTGTGTTAGAGGTGGGTAGGCTGATAAGGCCTGCAGATCACTAATCCTGCGAGCTGAGGTTAGGGCCACCAATAAACAGGTTTTCCAAGATATTATTTTTAGTGAAGCCTGAGATAAAGGTTCGAACGGCGCTTTAGTTAGTGCTGAAAGGACTAAGTTCAGGTCCCAGGGAGGAGCGGTGAGATGTATAACTGGTCTGGACCTAGTAGATGCTCTAACAAATCTTTTTACCCAGTGATTCCCCGCCAAATCCTGGTTGTAAAGGGCACCCAATGCTGCAATCTGAACCTTCAGAGTATTTGTTGCTAGGCCTTTCTCTAAACCTTTTTGAAGAAATTCTAAGATTTCCTGAATTGGCATCTGATTTGATAGGATAACTCCTGACGTGGAGAGGAACTTTTTCCAGACTTTGCCGTAGGCTCTGGTAGTTATAGGTTTTCTACTGGCCAGCAGGGTAGAAATTAAATTTGAAGAAAACCCCCTTTTTGTTAACAGTTCCCTTTCAAAAGCCAGGCCGTCATGTGCAAACTTTTTATTTGAGGGTGATTCACTGGCCCTTGATGCAGAAGGTCTGGGATATCTGGGAGTACCCATGGATCCGCTATGGACATTAGGCGTAGCCATGGGAACCATACTCTTTTCGGCCAGAACGGAGCTATCAGTATCACTTTGGCTCTGTCTTCCCTGATTTTCTTCAAGACTAAGGGAATTAGAGCTATCGGAGGAAACACATAAGCTAGATGGAATTTCCATGGAATTAACAACGCGTCTATGGCCACTGGACTCCCCCGAGGATCTATCGAGCAGAAGGCCTCCGTTTTCCGATTTTGATTGTTTGCAAATAGATCTATATCCGGGGCCCCCCAAAGATCCACTATGCGTTTGAATATACTTGTATTTAACTCCCATTCCCCCTGTTTTAATTGGGTTCTGCTTAGAAAATCTGCAGTTTGATTTTCTGACCCTTTTATGTGAAGGGCTGTCAGGGAGGACAAGTTGGCTTCTGCTTGTGACATGATGAAATTTGTCACTTTCATTAGGGATTGAGACCTCGTCCCTCCCTGATGGTTTAAATATGCTACTACCACCCTGTTGTCCGTCAGTACTCTCACGTGGTGGGAACGGAGGGAAGTTAAAAAATGATTGATGGCGTACTGAACTGCTAAAAGCTCCTTCATGTTTGAAGTAAGGTCTTTTTCTTCTACTGACCAAGGACCTTGGGCAATTTGCCTGTTTAGGTGGGCCCCCCACCCCCAAGGGCTTGCGTCTGTGGTCAGGATTATCGAGACCGGCCATACCCATGGAACCCCCCTCCTGAGATTGGACGGGTCTGTCCACCAAGCTAAGGAAGTTTTTGTCCGAGAGGATATTTTTAATTGCTTTTCTAAATTTCCTCCTGCGTGGGATACCGCCTTTAGTATTTCCCACTGGAGATCTCTCGAGTGGCTCTGAGCCCACTGTACCGCTGGGATACAGGATGTCATTGATCCCAGTATGGACATGGCTCTCCTTAGAGAGATCAGAGGAGAGATACTCAACTGATTCACTAGATGTATCATGTTGGATACTTTTTCTTCTGGCAGACGACACTCTTGCTTTGTTGAGTCTATTAATATCCCCAAGTACAACTGTACTTGAGATGGGATAAGCCTGGATTTTTCCAGGTTCAGAAACCATCCTAGATTCGATAGGGCTACCATCACTCTGTTTAGTTGCTGGCTGCAATGTAGAGAGGAACTGCCCATCACTAGGAGGTCGTCCAGATAAGGCACAATCAATATGTTTTGTTCCCTTATATGGGCCATTACTTCCGCCATTAATTTTGTGAATACTCTCGGGGCAATGGCTAGACCAAACGGAAGAGCCTTGTATTGGTAATGTTTCAGTTCCCCTTGTATCATTACTGCAACCCTGAGATATTTCCGGAAATCCGGATGGATTGGCACATGATAGTATGCGTCCTTTAAGTCTATAACAGTCATGAAACAAGACGGGATAAGGGATCTGACACATGATTTTATTGTCTCCATTTTGAATTTTTCTATTATCAGGTATCTGTTTAGTTGTTTTAAATTTATAATTACTCTGAAAGTTCCGTCCGGTTTTGTTCGAAGAAAGAGTGGAGAATAAAACCCCCTCGTCTCTTCCTGTTGTGGAACTTCCTGTAAGACTTTCTTCTCCAGAAGACTGAGAACTTCTCTCTGGATGCTCAGCTGCTCGATCTCTGACTTTCTTCGTGGTGTGACCACAAACTGATTGTGTGGCATTGTGTGAAAGCTTAGTTTTAGGCCCGTCTTTATGATGTTTAGAGTCCAGGCACTTCCAGAAATTTTTTCCCAGGTTGGAAGAAAGTGGGTCAGTCTCCCTCCTACCTGGGGCACACCCTCATTGTGGCTGTTTTTTATTATCCGGCTTGTTGAACATGAAACCTCCTCTTTTGAATTTTCTGTCTTCCCACCCCTCCTTTTGATTTTTTGGGGGGCGTCTTTGTGTGAACCTCCTTCCTCGAAAGGGCCGCCTATAAGATTGATTTAGGAATCCCGGAAAGGCTTTCTTTTTATCAACCGCTTTTTCGAGGACATCGTCTAGGGTGGGACCGAACAAATATTCACCTTCACACGGAATGGAACACAACTTAGCTTTAGTTTGCAGGTCCCCCGGCCAGCACTTTAGCCATAATGCTCTCCTAGCCGCATTTGAGAAGGAAGCCGATCTTGCCGTCAGTCTAACTGAGTCTATTGAGGCATCTGCTAAATATGCAGCGGCCCCTTTCATCGCTGACACGGAGTCTAGTATAGACTCTCTCGGGGTTTTATTTTTTAATTGAGACTCCAAATGATCCAGCCAGACCATTAGTGCTCTAGCTGTACACGTAGCAGCTATACCGGGTTTTAGCCCCCCGCTGGCGGCCTCCCAGGACCCTTTTAGGAAGACATCGGCCTTTTTATCCATAGGCTCCTTGAGGGTCCCCATATCTTCAAAAGGCAGAGCGAACTTTTTAGAGGCTTTCGCGATGGCGACGTCTAATTTTGGCGCTTTTCCCCATGAGGCGCAGGCTGGGTCATCAAATGGGTATTTCCTTTTGGGTGTTAACAGTACTTTTTTGTCTGGTCTTTTCCACTCCTTTTTTATAAGGGCTTGAATTTTTTCATTTAATGGGAACACTCTGTACTTCTTTTGTTCCAGGCCACTAAACATAAGATCTTGTACAGATTTTTTGGAACGAGTATCTGCCAGACCCATTGTCGCCCTAACCATTTTCACCAACGCATCCGTTTCATCTATTGGGAAACAGTTGCGACCGCTTTCTGAAGATGCAGAGGAGGATGATGAAGCTGTAGAGCTATCAGAATCCCCACTCGTACTATCTCCCTCGCTGGAGCTGTAATCTGGAGATTTTTCTTTATGTTTTCTTTTACGGTTTTTTACGCTTTTTAATGCGTCTGCTACTTGGGTTTTAATTAAATCTTTTAATTCAGATGTGAAACTTGGTGCCTCCTCATCAATGGTGTTCTTAATACATGACGCACAGAGTTTTTTAACCCACGAATCTGGCAAATCTGCTGAACAAAGTGGGCACACTTTATGTTTACTTTTCCCTTGGCATTTCTTTCCCTAGGAAACAATAAACCCCTATTAGAATATACACTTTCACGGAGGTCACTTACCCTCCTAATGTGAGGAAGATACCGGCTGTGGCTTTGAGGATGCCTCCTCCACTTGAACCACCGTCTCCCTCCTGGATCCACCAGAGCCTCTGCTGCGCTGGGATCCTGAGCTGCTGCGCTGCGTAGGTTTCCGTGACGAATGGCGCTCCTTCGGATTCTTTGTCACAGGGGCCTGTGAAATTTCTTCCACCGACTGCTCTATTCCACTCATGGTGGTAATTACTGAGCAGCGGTATGCCCCTTTTTTTCCCTTTTTATGCTGACAGAGCGGCGCCAGGTAACTTCCGGTTTACCCAGAGGTACCTTGCGCCGACCCCGGAAGTGACCCCAGCGCCTGCGCAGTAAGTTGCCGGACCTCGCGCGCGCGCTCACTACTTGCCGGCTCACAGGAGGGACGGAGCTTCTGCAGCCGCCG
The DNA here is from genome assembly GCF_032444005.1 of Ranitomeya imitator. NCBI lineage: Eukaryota > Metazoa > Chordata > Amphibia > Anura > Dendrobatidae > Ranitomeya > Ranitomeya imitator. The sequence continues at coordinate 167,598,922 of NC_091287.1, read as the reverse complement.
CTGCAATCTGCGTCTTGCCGCTTGTCGGTGACCGGCGTCACCACCCCCTGTGCGCCTCATGGACCGGCGGAGGAAACCTCCAGGTAGCCGCCGCTACCTATTACCGACCACTCCATTGAAAAGAGAAGAGGCAGGCTCGGTAACCTCTTCACTGCCTCCCCTCCGCGCATATCCACGAGGCCCGCCGACCCCGGAACGCGCCTTCAGGGAGGAATCCACCTGAACCGTGGCAGGGCCCCCCGCTGCCTGAACTCGGCCCGATGGTCCCTGGACTCCTGGATGGTGAGTTGTGGGCTCCCCGTCGGGGACAGGAAACCGAACTGAGGTGGAGGAGAGGTCCCGCCTTTTTAACCTGTGGGTTTCCTGTCCCTGAGGGCGGATCCCTCTCTCTCGTTAGTGCCGTCATGGGGTAAGAGAAAAATCATGTGATGCTTCTGTAATTTGTGTAATTAACAGCTCCTGTAACTTACCTGTGGCACCTAACAGGTGTTGGCAATATCTAAATCAAACTTGCAGCCAGTTGACATGGATTAAAGTTGACACAACCTCTGTCCTGTGTCCTTGTGTGTACCACATTGAGCATGGAGAAAAGAGAGAAGACCAAAGAACTGTCTGAGGACTTGAGAAACCAAATTGTGAGGAAGCATGAGCAATATCAAGGCTACAAGTCCATCTCCAAAGACCTGAATGTTCCTGTGTCTACCGTGCGCAGTGTCATCAAGAAGTTTAAAGCCCATGGCACTGTGGCTAACCTCCCTAGATGTGGACGGAAAAGAAAAATTGACAAGAGATTTCAACACAAGATTGTGCGGATGTTGGATAAAGAACCTCAACTAACATGCAAACAAGTTCAAGCTGCCCTGCAGTCCGAGGGTACAACAGTGTCAACCCGTACTATCCGTCGGCATCTGAATGAAAAGGGACTGTATGGTAGGAGACCCAGGAAGACCCCACTTTTTACCCCGAGACATAAAAAAGCCAGGCTGGAATTTGCCAAAACTTACCTGAAAAAGCCTAAAATGTTTTGGAAGAATGTTCTCTGGTCAGATGAGACAAAAGTAGAGCTTTTTGGGTAAAGGCATCAACATAGAGTTTACAGGAGAAAAAAAAAGGCATTCAAAGAAAAGAACACGGTCCCTACAGTCAAACATGGCGGAGATTCCCTTATGTTTTGGGGTTGCTTTGCTGCCTCTGGCACTGGACTGCTTGACCGTGTGCATGGCATTATGAAGTCTGAAGACTACCAACAAATTTTGCAGCACAATGTAGGGCCCAGTGTGAGAAAGCTGGGTCTCCCTCAGAGGTAATGGGTCTTCCAGCAGGACAATGACCCAAAACACACTTCAAAAAGCACTAGAAAATGGTTTGAGAGAAAGCACTGGAGACTTCTAAGGTGGCCAGCAATGAGTCCAGACCTGAATCCCATAGATCAGCTGTGGAGAGATCTAAAAATGGCAGTTTGGAGAAGGCACCCTTCAAATATCGGGGACCTGGAGCAGTTTGCCAAAGAAGAATGGTCTAAAATTCCAGCAGAGCATTGTAAGAAACTCATTGATGGTTACCGGAAGCGGTTGGTCGCAGTTATTTTGGCTAAAGGTTGTGCAACAAGTATTAGGCTGAGGGTGCCAATACTTTTGTGTGGCCGATTTTTGGAGTTTTGTGTGAAATAATCAATGTTTTGCTTTTTGCGTCATTCTCTTTTGTGTTTTTTCACTTAAGACAAATTAAATGAAGATAATAATACCAAATAACTTGTGATTGCAATCATTTTCAGGAAGAAACTGAGTATTATCTGACAGAATTGCAGGGGTGTCAATACTTTTGGCCATGACTGTGTGTGTGTGTATGTATATGTGTGTGTGTGTGTGTGTGTGTGTGTGTGTGTGTGTGTGTGTGTGTGTGTGTGTGTGTGTATATATATCTCACACACATACACACACACTAGATGGTGGCCCGATTCTAACGCATCGGGTATTCTAGAATATGCATGTCCACGTAGTATATTGCCCAGCCACATAGTATACAGCACAGAGCCACGTAGTATATTGCACAGCGACGTAGTATATTGCACAGCGACGTAGTATACTGCCCAGCCACGTAGTATACAGCACAGAGCCACGTAGTATATTGCAGAGCCACGTAGTATACTGCCCAGCCACGTAGTATATTGCCCAGCCACATAGTATACAGCACAGAGCCACGTAGTATATTGCCCAGCCACGTAGTATATTGCCCAGTCACGTAGTATACTGCACAGAGCCACGTAGTTTACTGCACAGAGCCACGTAGTATACTGCACAGAGCCACGTAGTATATTGCCGAGTTACGTAGTATATTGCCCAGCTACGTAGTACCGTATATTGCCCATCCACGTATGTCACAGGTTAAAAAAAAAATAAACATATACTCACGAGGGCCACTTGTAGTTCGATCACATGACCGTGACGTCATGGCAGGTTCTTCTCGCGCAGGGCCTGTGATGACGTTGCGGTCACATGACCGTGACGTCATGGCAGGTCCTTCTCCCATACCACCAGAACCTGCCGCTTGCATGGAGCGGTCACCGGAGCGTAGCCAGGAGCGGGAAAGGCGGCGGAAGGTGAGTATATAATTTTTTAATTATTTTTAACATTAGAGGTTTTTACTATTGACGCTGCATAGGCATCATCAATCGTAAAAACTTGGTCACACAGGGTTAATAGCGGCGGTAACGGAGTGAGTTACCTGCGGCATAACGCGGTCCGTTACCTCTGGCATTAACCTTGTGTGAGCGGTGACTGCGGGGAGTATTGAGCGGGCGCCGACTGCAGGGGAGTAGGGAGGGACTAATCGGACTGTGACCGTCGCTGATTGGTCACGGCAGCCATGACAGGCAGCTGGCGAGACCAATCAGCGACTTGGATTCCATGACTGAGGCCGCGACCAATGAATATCCGTGACAGACAGAAGGACAGACAGACGGAAGTGACCCTTAGACAATTATATAGTAGATAGATATATATATATCTACTATATAATTGTCTAAGGGTCACTTCCGTCTGTCTGTGTCACGGATATTCATTGGTCGTGGCCTCTGTCTATCATGGAATCCAAGTCACATTATTTAGAGTACAACGTCAACAGTAGAGATGAGCGAATATCTTTGGCTCCCTCCTTATCCGAATAGCTGCAGCGGTAACCCGAATGCCTGGAGCGCTCTCGATAGTCAGCTGATTGGTGCCGCAACAGCATGTGTCAGGCTGTGTGACAGTTACAACACACAGGCTCTCAGTGTATGTATTGTGCCTGTCACACAGCCTATGCAGCATCAATAGTAAAAAAATATAATGTTAAAAATAATAAAACATCATGATATTCTCACCTTCCGGCATCCCCCGCAGCGTTCCCGATGCTCCCGTTCCCAGTAATGCATTGCGAGACTGACCTGTGATGACGTAGCAGTCTCGCGAGACCGCTACGTCATCACAGGTCATTGCCTCAAGGCATTCTTGATAACGGGAGCATTCGGAGGAGTAGGAAGACTGCTGGGGACGTCGGAAGGTGAGGGTATCACAATGTTTAATTTTAAAGGGCCTCTGTCACCCACTCCAGCCATTATAAACTAAAAAAGCCACCTTGTGCAGCAGTAATGCTGCATTCTAACAATGTGGCTCTTTTAGTTTTTGGTGTATTTATTCCCAAAATAAAGCGTTTTATAACTTCTCCAAAATACCTGTCTTTAGACAGGGAGGCAGATCTTAACCCCCCTGCTTGAAACGCCACACTGCCGTCACTCAAATATTCAGGGGCGTCGGGCGCCGCCCCCTCCGCGCTGTTTTCCCATGAAATCCAGCGCCTGCGCTGTTTAGTACTGGCTGGTGCAGGCGCCCCTGGGACTACTCCACACAGCACGACGGACTGGACGTCTATGAGCGCCATATGCAGCGGCGAATACACGCCCTCCTTCTCCCTTCAGGATCTGTGAGACGTTCCAGGTGCACTTTCCATCCCGGGTTGCCTAGGCTCATATACCCCATTGTCCTATGCTTCCAGTTTTGTTAAAGATATTTCTGATGAAGGTCTTGTGATTTGACCGAAAACGTTTAAATAATCTTTGAACTGGATGCACAAATAAATGGGATGTTCACTTTTTCATCTGAAAGAAACCATTTGAGTGCCAAGTGATTTATTACTATTGGATTGATGTGCTGGAAACCTGACTTGGGCACCACACAGGATCCTTGAGTGCCATGTGTTTTGTCTTTATCTTTATTTTTATTACTTAGCCCACATTCATACGTTCAGTATTTGGTCAGTATTTTACCTCAGTATTTGTAAGCCAAAATCAGGAGTGGGTGCTAAATACAAAAGTGGTGACGCGGGTCTATAATACTTTTAATAATAATTTTTATTTATATAGCGCCAACATATTCCGCCGGACTTTACAATTAAGCGGGGACATGTACAGACAATAAATTCAGTATACATTAAGACAATTTAAACAGTGACATTAGGGGTGAGGTCCCTGCTCGCAAGCTTACAATCTACAAGGAAATGGGGGGACACAATAGGTGAAAAGTGATTGTTATTTCAGGTCTGGCAATTATAATAAATAGGGATTTTCATATGAAGCTGCATGATCCGGTCATCAGCCCGTGTGTTTAAGTGCAATAGTCAAGTATCAAGTGCAGTTATCGTGTGTATGGAGGGTGTGGAGACAGATGAATAGTAGGGTGCAGATTCACATGCAGATAATATTTACTTTTGCTCTGACTGTTCCACTCCTGGTTTTGGCTTACAAATACTGAGGTAATACTGACCAAATACTGATAGTGTGAACGTGGCCTTACATTCAGTTAATTGCAAAATGATGTCTAACTTTAGATTGGTCTCACATGTCTGGCATTCGCGGGTCTCCTGACTCAAATTTAACAGTGTCATGTCTATGAGGCTGTGGAGTTCAGGTTAGGAGACCTGTCACTGAATGCCCTCAACTTACAAGATCTCAACATGCTTGATCTTCTGGATCTCCTGTGAGGTATGGGTGCCACCACTGCTGCTGCTCCGTCTCCGTTTTCTGTCACTAGGATGGTGGCGACTACTACTGCTCCCTGGTGTCACAGACTCATCCTCCTCACTCTGACGCCTGCGGTCTTCTTTCCTTCTGTGGGACATTTTAGATTGCCTGTAATACAACCACATTACTTAAACACAGTGAGGCTTATAGGGTCTTTTCACTAGCAGCATTCAGAGCTCTATGGGATTTTACTGTCAAATACAAACAGATCCTCTGAAAGTACTTGTCCACTACTCTGATAACCCTTCCCCAACCCCTATGTTTTCCCCTTGTAAAATAAAACCAGCTATGCTCTGCTCTGGGCACTGTGCCAGTGGTGTCAGCGCTGGCTCTCCCTGCAGCCAATCAGGTGCCACTTCTCTCTCCCCTCTTTCAGATAAATTACATACATCCAGAGGGAATGAGGGCAGCCACACCATCTAATGTGAACAGGAGCATTGAGTAGGTTGGGAAAAAAAAAAAACAGATGGCCCAACTAATTCCTAATGTGTATGGCCAGCCTAACAAGCCTCATTAGTCATTTGCAGAATAGCAGGGAAACCAGCCAAGGGACCATGTCAGCCAACAAGCAGAACCGCATACACTATTAGGCTTGAGGAGTCACACATAACGTATAAGAAAAAAAAAATAAGTTTTTCATGGCTGAGATTCGCAGAAATGTTCCCAAACAGTGATCCTTAAGGCTACGTTCACATTGGCGTTCCGCCAATGTGCGTCGCTGTTGCGCCGGCGACGCGCCGGCGACGCAGCGGCGACGCGCCCCTATGTTTAACATAGGGGACGCGTGCGTCGTTTTGGTGGCGTTTTTCGCCACGTGCGTCGTTTCCGACGCTAGCGTCGGACGCAAGAAAACGCTACTTGTAGCATTTTCTGTGCGTCCGATTTTCGTCGGAAAACGACGCACGCGTCGCAAAACGCGCGCGTTTTAGCGTGCGTCGCGCGTTGCGTCGCCGACGCACGGCGGCGCAACGCTAATGTGAACGTAGCCTGAGTCATCCATGTGCAATGCAAGGATGCGATTTTTTTCTCATCAAAGTATCCGTGTGACATCCGTATGGCGAGATTTTCTTTCCGGCTTGCAAAATGGACATATAATGGATCCATAGCCTCAAATATTTGTGAAAACATATATATCAGGGAGAGACACACATATATATATATATATATATATATATATATATATATATATATATATATATATATATATATATATATATATATATATATATATACACATGCATACATATATACATACATACACACACACACACCGTATAAGCCGAGGCCCCTAATTTTGGCACAAAAAAAATAGGAAAACTTATTGACTCGAGTATAAGACTAGGGTGGGAAATGCAGCGGATACTGGTAAATTTCAAAAATACAAATATATACTAATAAAAGTAAAATGAATTGAGACATCAGTAGGTTAAAGGTTTTTGAATATCCATATTGAATCAGGAGCCCCATATAATGCTCCATACAGTTTATGATGGACTCCATAAGATGCTCCATATTAAAATATGCCCCATATAATGCTGCACAAAGGATAATGATGCCCCATAAGATGCTCCATACAAAATACTCCCCATATAATGCTCCATAAAGGTTAATTATGGCCCCTTAAAATGCTCCATATAAAAATATGCCCCATATAATGCTGCATAAAGGTTAATGATAGCCTAATTAGATGCTCCATATTAAATTATGCCCCATATAATGATCCATAAAGGTTGATGGCTCCATAAGATGCTCCATAGAATAATATGCCCCAAATGCTGCTGCTGCTGCGATTAAAAAAAAAAAAATAACATACTCCCCTCTCATTGCTGGGCGCCGAGTGCCGGGGTCCTGAGCTGGCAGGGACACCGGCGCGCTATTGGGGCGAGGTGCCGATGTCGCCACTGGCCCAGGCCTCTGGCACTTGCGATATTCACCTGTCCCCGTTCCACCGCCGCGCGCCACTGTGTCTTCCGGGTCTCTGCAGTAACTGTTCAGTCAGAGGGCACACACTAAACACGTCATTGCACCCTCTGACCTGAACGTTACAGCCAGAGGACGCGGAAGACACAGCGCAGCGGTGGAACGGGGACAGGGGAATATAGCATGGCTCACCCTCCTCCATCATACTCACCCCCTCCTGGCACGTCCCTGCTTCTCAGTCATCCCAGGCCAGCAGCTCCTTCCAGTGCTGAGCGGTCACATGGTACCGCTCATTAAAGTAATGAATATGAGCTCCACGCCTATGGGAGTGGAGACGCGTCCATATTCATTACTTTAATGAGCGGTACCACGTGGCCACTGAACACAGGAAGAGCTGCTGCGCCAGGACAACAGAGTGATGCAGGGAGGACTTGCAGTAATCGCACAAGGAGTGGGTGAGTATGATGTGACAGCCGCGGCCTCCTGCCGACCCCCTGGGACGACTCGAGTATAAGCCAAGAGGGGCACTTTCAGCCTACAAAAATGGGCTGAAAATCTCGGGTTATACTCGAGTATATACGTTATATCTTTATATCTCATACAGAGCTAGATAGCAAAATAGCCGATAATTCAAATGTCGGATTCTGCAAAATCATTACCGAACCCGACAGGATATGAGACATGGTTTACATACAGTAAATCATTGCATATCTGTTGATAGATTTTTTTTTTGTGTCCCTCACTAATAATGTTAGTAGTGTGTGTGTAAAATTTGGGAGCTGTAGGGGTTGAATTAAAGGATTAATTCACGGAAAAAACTGGCGTGGGCTCCAACTCAATTTTCTCCACCAGCGAGGGAAAGCCAGTGACTGAGGGCAGATATTAACCCCTTACCGACCTCCACCGTACAATTACTGCGTAGGTCAGATACCTTGCTTTGATGCGGGCTCCGGCAGTGAGCCCGCATCAAAGCCGGGACATGTCAGCTGTTTTGAACAAAAAAAAAAAAATTGAAACGCCAGAATTACGGTTTTTTGGTTGCCATGACATTGCATTAAAATGCAATTAACGGGTGATCAAAAGAACGTATCTGCACCAAAATGGTATCATTAAAAACGTCAGCTTGGTGCGCAAAAAATAAGCCCTCACCCCAGATCACGAAAATGGAGACGCTACAGGTATCGGAAAATTGCGCAATTTAAAAAAAAAAAAAATTTTAAGCAAAGTTTGGAATTTTTTTTTTTTTACCACTTAGATAAAATGTAACCTAGACATATTTGGTGTCTATGAACTCGTAATGACCTGGAGAATCATAATGGCAGGTCACTTTTAGCATTTCGTGAACATAGCAAAAAAGCCAAACAAAAAACAAGTGTGGGATTGCACTTTTTTTGCAATTTCACCGCACTTGGAATTTTTTTTTCCTGTTTTCTAGTACAAGACACGGTAAAACCAATGATGTTGTTCAAAAGTACAACGCGTCCCCCCAAAAAATAAACTCTCACATGGCTATATTGATGAAAAAATAAAAAAGTTATGGCTCTGGGAAGGAGGGGAGCAAAAAACGAGAACGCAAAAACGGAAAAGTGCAAAGTCTTGAAGGGGTTAATAGGCTAGAGAGGTATGGGATATTGTTGCTTTATTATTTTGGATTTTTTTTTTTTTTTTTTTTTAACAGGAGAACAAGGGCTCTGATTGGATTGAAAGTGTAATAAAGTTGGTAAACCTGTGTGTTTAACTATTTCATTAAAAGACTTTATTCTTAATGTGTATTTTTTTTAACCCATTCATACTATTGGATTAATAATGGAGAGGTGTCTTATTGACACCTCTCCATTATTAACCAGTCCTAATGTCACCTTACAATAGCAAGGTGACATTAACCCCATATGCCACCTCTACAGGGCAATGTGAAGAGAGAGGCTAAGTGCAGGAATAGGCGCACCTTACAGATGTGCCTCTTCTGGGGTGGCTGGGGTCAGATGTTTTTAGCTGAGGGGGCAATAACCATGGTCCCTCTCTAGGGTATTAATATCTGAAATCATATAAACTAAAAGGTGTACAATGAACACAAATACTAAAAAGTCATCATAAAAATGTAGAATTTTATTGAATGACAAAAAAATATATAAAATATAATACGTCAAATACCAAAGTTGGCCAGAAGGTGGCACTACAGGGTAACAAATCAGCAAATCCCTCAAGAAAATGATTACAACAATGAAAAATATATGATAGTGAGGTGACTATAAAAAATAGAAATGTGAAAAATAAAATGCAGTGAAAAAACATCAAAATTTATGTGAGGTAAAGTACAAACCGTGAGTATGCTGTGGAGCCAACCTGTCCCTACGCACGTTTCGGCAGTAAAAAGCCTTATAATTTGTAAAGCGCTGCGGAATATGTTGGCGCTATATAAATAAAAATTATTATTATTATTATTCCAGGGGAGAATATCTGCCCTAAGTCACTGGCTTTCCCTCTCTGGTGGAGAAAATTGCACGGGAGCCCACACCAGTTTTTTCCGTGAATCCTTTAATTTAACACCTACAGCTCCAAAATTTGACACACACACACTACCAACATTATTAGTGAGGGACATATATAAATCTAACGGATTTGCAATGGTTTACTGTATGTAAACCAGGTCTCATATCCTGTCTATTTCCATGACTATGAAAATTGTACATTCACACTGAAGGCATCAAAACTATGAATTAACACATGTGGAATTATATACTTAACAAAAAAGTGTGAAACAACTGAAATTATGTCTTATATTCTAGGTTCTTCAAAGTAGCCACCTTTTGCTTTGATGACTGCTTTGCACACTCTTGGCATTCTCTTGATGAGCTTTAAGAGGTAGTCACTGGGAATGGTCTTCCAACAATCTTGAAGGAGTTCCCAGAGATGCTTAGCACTTGTTGGCCCTTTTGCCTTCACTCTGCGGTCCAACCCACCCCAAACCATCTCGATTGGGTTCCGGTCTGGTGACTGTGGAGGCCAGGTCATCTGGCGTAGCACGCCATCACTCTCCTTCTTGGTCAAATAGCCCTTATACAGCCTGGAGATGTGTTTGGGGTCATTGTACTGTTGAAAAATAAATGATGTCCAACCAAACGCAAATCGGATGGAATAGCATGCGGCTGCAAGATGCTGTGGTAACCATGCTGGTTCAGTATGCCTTCAATTTTGAATAAATCCCCAACAGTGTCACCAGCAAAGCACCCCCACACCTCCTCCTCCATGCTTCACGGTGGGAACCAGGCATGTAGAGTCCATCCGTTCACCTTTTCTGCGTCGTACAAAGACACGGTGGTTGGAACCAAAGATCTCAAATTCGGACTCATCAGACCAAAGCACAGATTTCCACTGGTCTAATGTCCATTCCTTGTGTTCTTTAGCCCAAACATGTCTCTTCTGCTTGTTGTCTGTCCTTAGCAGTGGTTTCCTAGCAGCTATTTTACCATCAAGGCCTGCTGCACAAAGTCTCCTCTTAACAGTTGTTGTAGAGATGTGTCTGCTGCTAGAACTCTGTGGGGCATTGACCTGGTCTCTAATCTGAGCTGCTGTTAACCTGCGATTTCTGAGGCTGGTGACTCGGATAAACTTATCCTCAGAAGCAGAGGTGACTCTTGGTCTTCCTTTCCTGGGGCGATCCTCATGTAAGCCAGTTTCTTTGTAGCGCTTGATGGTTTTTGCCACTGTACTTGGGGACACTTTCAAAGTTTGCCCAATTTTTCGGACTGACTGACCTTCATTTCTTAAAGTAATGATGGCCACTCGTTTTTCTTTACTTAGAATTTGTATTATGGCAAGAAAAAAAGCAGCTAACAGTCTATTCAGTAGGACTATCAGCTGTGTATCCACCAGACTTCTGCACAACACAACTGATGGTCCCAACCCCATTTATAAAGCAAGAAATCCCATTTATTAAACCTGACAGGGCACACCTGTGAAGTGAAAACTAGAGTTGAGCGACCTTGACCTTTTTAGAGTCGAGCCGGGTTTCGCGAAACCCGACTATCTCAAAAGTCGGGTCGAGTGAAATCGGCCGATTATGACGTAAAGTCGGGATCGACCGAAACACGAAACCCAATGCAAGTCAATGGGGCAGCATAGTCGGCAGTGAATGGGGGCCAGGAAAACACCTAGAGTGCCCATTTTATTGTCAAAACCATCCATTCTTCTTAATGAAGCTTGTCAAGCGTAATTTACCTTATAATAATTGGAAGGCATTTGAAATTGGGGGTCATTTGGCTAAAGTTGTGGTGGGTAGGGCTGGTTCAAGTAATTAGTGGGCCCAGGAAATCTGGACCACGTCACGGCAGTGGAGCAGGGAGAGGTAAGTATTTCAACTTTGCAAGTGCTGTGAACCTGAGCAAGCAGGGGGGGCCCACTCGTTGGCATTGGCACTGGCACAGGGCCCCTCAAAGTACAGCGGTGTGTTTGCACGGCGGGGGCACCTCCCACCGGCAGCAACACTTTTGCGTACTATGAGAGGCCCTGTGCCAGTGACGTCGCCAACTAGTATTCCTCCCCCCACCTGATGAAGGAACCTGCACTTTCATCTGCACCTTCCTCTTTGTCCCCGTGTAAGGTGGTATGGTATGCGGGAAGAGCAACCTGACTTTCAGCAGGGTCACAATGTTGTTGTGTAGCGTGCACGGGGAATGTTGCGTTATGGGTCAATGTACCAGCAGACTCATCTATCACTGGCTGGGCAATGGGCAGGATGAGGAGGAAACACAGATATAGGCCCAAAGAATAAAGTTGGCTAAATGCAGTTCAAAATTGGTAACACAGGAATAACCAGGGGGCATTGCAGTGGAGGACAACTGGAATGAGAGGCTGACACAGAGAGTAGGCCCAAATCAGTAAGTAGTCGAAATGCAGTTCAAAATTGGCAACCGTAGTAAACAGGCGGCACAGCTTTGTTCAGTGGAGGAGAACAGCAAGGAGTGGCAGACACCGATAGTAGGCCCCAACCCAACTAGTAGGCCAAATGCAGGCTAACATTAACAACTACTTAACGAGCGCCTGAAAACGGAATTTCAGGACAGGAAACCAGGAGAACAGCAAGGAGCGGCAGACACTGTTAGTAGGCCCCAAACCAACTAGTACGCCAAATGCAGTTGTTCCATTTAACCACAATTTAATGAGAGCCTGAAGATAGAAGTTCAGGAAAGGCAACCTGGAGAACACCTTGGAGTGTAACACACCATCTCTCTACACCCCATACCCAATTTGTAGGCCTAATTCAGTGTAGTTTCCAACAACTACTAAACGAGAGCATGAAGATCGAAGCATTGGCGAGGAAACCTGGGGAACACCTTGGAGTGGAACACACCATCTCTCTACACCCCATACCCAATTTGTAGGCCTAATGCAGCGTAGTTTCCAACAACTACTAAACGAGAGCCGGAAGATCGAAGCTCAGGAAAGGCAACCTGGAGAACACCTTGGAGTGGAACACACCATCTCTCTACACCCCATACCCAATTTGTAGGCCTAATGCAGTGTAGTTTCCAACAACTACTAAACGAGAGCCGGAAGATCGAAGCTCAGGAAAGGCAACCTGGGGAACACCTTGGAGTGTAACACACCATCTCTCTCCACCCCATACCCAATTTGTAGGCCTAATGCAGCCTACTTTCCGACAACTACTAAACGAGAGCATGAAGATCGAAGCTCAGGAAAGGCAACCTGGGGAACACCTTGGAGTGTAACAAACCCTCTCTCTACACCACGGAAGGGCTGATTCTTAGGAAGGAAGGCTGTCGGAAAGAAGCAGGGCGCGTCCGAGGGTGATTATATTCTTATTAGGTATATACTCACCCTCGGACGCGCCCTGCTTCTTTATTTGTAATGAATGTTTATTTGCAATGTGGTTTTGACTTACTCTATTTTTTTGGTAAATAATGATTTTATTATTTTCATTGTTTTGCATCTTCTTGGCAATAATATAAAGAAGACGCGACAGGACAACACTCGGTGGATGCCATATCTGTGTTTTAAATTGAAAAAAACTTTCAGTTAACTACTTGCAGGAGAAAGTTATTGTAGCTGGTGGCCATTTTTAGTACTGTACCAGATTTTTGTTGTATGTGTTTGTTTTTAATGTTAAAATGTCTGCATTTGATATCTCTCCAGTATTTTCTTTTTTATAAGCAAAATACTTATTTTTATATTTTCTGATGTTGGTTCAAGGGGTACACGGGCAGCAGTAGACAGGTCAGTGGAGGCCTAGTGGAAGGAGGGACCGCAGACAGGCTTCGAAGCCCTAACATAATAAATTGGGCTGGCTGTAGGCAATTTAAAATTGGTTCCACGGGAACACGGGCAGCAGTAGACAGGTCAGTGGAGGCCTAGTGGAAGGAGGGACCGCAGACAGGCTTCGAAGCCCTAACATAATTGGGCTGGCTGTAGGCAATTTAAAATTGGTTCCAGGGGAACACGGGCAGCAGTAGACAGGTCAGTGGAGGCCTAGTGGAAGGAGGGACCGCAGACAGGCTTCGAAGCCCTAACATAATAAATTGGGCTGGCTGTAGGCAATTTAAAATTGGTTCCAGGGGAACACGGGCGGCAGTAGACAGGTCAGTGGAGGCCTAGTGGAAGGAGGGACCGCAGACAGGCTTCGAAGCCCTAACATAATAAATTGGGCTGGCTGTAGGCAATTTAAAATTGGTTCCAGGGGAACACGGGCAGCAGTAGACAGGTCAGTGGAGGCCTAGTGGAAGGAGGGACCGCAGACAGGCTTCGAAGGCCTGACATAAGAAAAATGTCAATACAATGGTATTGACAGTGCCAGGCATTGAAGGATGTCAGCGCATAGACTAAACATTGGTGGAGCTGTGAGAGAAAATTTTGCAAGTCGTAGAGCACTGTTTGACCTGGGGGGGGGGGACTGTCTTGTGGCCGGCGGTACAGGCCCAGGGCCCCTCATATTACAACGGTGTGTCTGACGTTCGGTGCGCACCACTACCGCCAGACACTTTATTGTACTATGAGGGACCTAGTGGCAGTGCCGTCGACCAAAAGCGGGCACACCCACCTCTTCAGACAAACAGTACTCTCACGGGTGCTGGCGCCAAGTGGCGATACCACGGCCCCGTGTGGGGACTTTGGCCATTTAGGGAGGTGTTAACATGTCGGATGCTGGACAATCAGGTGCTGCAAATTACGAGATTGGAAAAGGCATTCAGAATAGTCCACAGGCAAGACCTTTACATAGGAAAGCTAGGTGTCAGCCGGGCAAGGTGGGGCAAAAGATTTCGAAATCCAGTTGTGGTTCATTTTAATGAAGGTTAGATCATCTACATTTTGGGTAGCCAGACGAGTCCTTTTTTCTGTTAGTATTGAACCTGCAGCACTGAATACTCTTTCTGATAGGACACTAGCTGCCGGGCAAGCAAGCTCCTGCAATGCATATTCTGCCAATTCTGGCCAGGTGTCTAATTTTGATGCCCAGTAATCAAATGGGAATGACGGTTGAGGGAGAACATCGATAAGGGATGAAAAATAGTTTGTAACCATACTGGACAACTGTTGTCTCCTGTCACTTTGAATTGATGCTGCAGTACCTGTCCTGTCTGCGGTCATAGCAAAATCACTCCACAACCTGGTCAGAAAACCCCTCTGGCCAACGCCACTTCTGATTTCTGCCCCTCTAACTCCTCTGGTCTGCTGGCCCCTGCAGCTCGTGTGAGAACGATCACGGGCGCTGTGTGCAGGGAATGCCAGAAGCAAACGGTCAACAAGAGTTGATTGTTTGGTTGCTAATATTAGTTCCAAGTTCTCATGTGGCATTATATTTTGCAATTTGCCTTTATAGCGAGGATCAAGGAGGCAGGCCAACCAGTAATCGTCATCGTTCATCATTTTAGTTATGCGTGTGTCCCTTTTGAGGATACGTAAGGCATAATCCGCCATGTGGGCCAAAGTTCCAGTTCTCAAATCTCCGGTTGTGCTTGGTTGAGGGGCAGTTTCAGGCAAATCCACGTCACTTGTGTCCCTCCAAAAACCAGAACCCGGCCTTGCCGCGCCACCAATTTCCAGTGGCCCCGGAAAAGCTTCCTCATTACAAATATAATCATCCCCATCATCCTCCTCCTCCTCTTCGCCCGCTACCTCGTCCTGTACACTGCCCTGGCCAGACAATGGCTGACTGTCATCAAGGCTTTCCTCTTCCTCAGCTGCAGACGCCTGATCCTTTATGTGCGTCAAACTTTGCATCAGCAGACGCATTAGGGGGATGCTCATGCTTATTATGGCGTTGTCTGCACTAACCAGCCGTGTGCATTCCTCAAAACACTGAAGGACTTGACACATGTCTTGAATCTTCGACCACTGCACACCTGACAACTCCATGTCTGCCATCCTACTGCCTGCCCGTGTATGTGTATCCTCCCACAAAAACATAACAGCCCGCCTTCTGTTCGCACAGTCTCTGAAGCATGTGCAGTGTTGAGTTCCACCTTGTTGCAACGTCTATGATTAGGCGATGCTGGGGAAGGTTCAAAGAACGCTGATAGGTCTGCATACGGCTGGAGTGTACGGGCGAACGGCGGATATGTGAGCAAAGTCCACGCACTTTGAGGAGCAGGTCAGATAACCCCGGATAAGTTTTCAATAAGCACTGCACCACCAGGTTTAAGGTGTGAGCCAGGCAAGGAATGTGTTTCAGTTGGGAAAGGGAGATGGCAGCCATGAAATTCCTTCCGTTATCACTCACTACCTTGCCTGCCTCAAGATCTACAGTGCCCAGCCACGACTGCGTTTCTTTCTGCAAGAACTCGGACAGAACTTCCGCGGTGTGTCTGTTGTCGCCCAAACACTTCATAGCCAATACAGCCTGCTGACGTTTGCCAGTAGCTGCCCCATAATGGGAGACCTGGTGTGCAACAGTGGCAGCTGCGGATGGAGTGGTTGTGCGACTGCGGTCTGTGGACGAGCTCTCGCTTCTGCAGGACGAAGAGGAGGAGGAGGGGGTGCGAACGGCTACAGCCAACTGTTTCCTAGACCGTGGGCTAGGCAGAACTGTCCCAAACTTGCTGTCCCCTGTGGACCCTGCATCCACCACATTTACCCAGTGTGCCGTGATGGACACGTAACGTCCCTGGCCATGCCTACTGGTCCATGCATCTGTTGTCAGGTGCACCTTTGTGCTCACAGATTGCCTGAGTGCATGGACGATGCGCTCTTTAACATGCTGGTGGAGGGCTGGGATGGCTTTTCTGGAAAAAAAGTGTCGACTGGGTAGCTCGTAGCGTGGTACAGCGTAGTCCATCAGGGCTTTGAAAGCTTCGCTTTCAACTAACCGGTAGGGCATCATCTCTAACGAGATTAGTCTAGCTATGTGGGCGTTAAAACCCTGTGTACGCGGATGCGAGGCTAAGTACTTCCTTTTTCTAACCATAGTCTCATGTAGGGTGAGCTGGACTGGAGAGAGGGAGATCGTGGAACTAGCGGGGGTGCCGGTGGACATGGCAGACTGAGAGACGGTGGGAGATGGTATTGTTGCCGCCGGTGTCCTAGATGCAGTGTTTCCTACTACGAAACTGGTGATTCCCTGACCCTGACTGCTTTGGCCTGGCAAAGAAACCTGCACAGATACTGCAGGTGGTGCGGAAAATGGTAGCCCTACACTGCCGGAAGGGATGTTGCGTTGCTGACTAGCTTCATTGGCCGAGGGTGCTACAACCTTAAGGGACATTTGGTAGTTAGTCCAGGCTTGCAAATGCATGGTGGTTAAATGTCTATGCATGCAACTTGTATTGAGACTTTTCAGATTCTGTCCTCTGCTTAAGGTAGTTGAACATTTTTGACAGATGACTTTGCGCTGATCAATTGGATGTTGTTTAAAAAAATGCCAGACTGCACTCTTTCTAGCATCGGATACCTTTTCAGGCATTGCAGACTGAGCTTTAACCGGATGGCCACGCTGTCCTCCAACAGGTTTTGGCTTTGCCACGCGTTTTGGGCAAGATACGGGCCCGGCAGATGGAACCTGTTGCGATGTTGATGCCTGCTGCGGCCCCTCCTCCTCCGCTTCAGAACTGCTGCCGCCTGCACCCTGTTCCCCCAATGGCTGCCAATCGGGGTCAAGAACTGGGTCATCTATTACCTCTTCTTGTAGCTCGTGTGCAACTTCGTCTGTGTCACCGTGTCGGTCGGTGGTATAGCGTTCGTGATGGGGCAACAGTCTCATCAGGGTCTGATTCTTGATCATTACCCTGCGAGGGCAATGTTGTGGTCTGAGTCAAAGGACCAGCATAGTAGTCTGGCTGTGGCTGTGCATCAGTGCACTCCATGTCAGATTCAACTTGTAATGGGCATGGACTGTTAACTGCTTCACTTTCTAAGCCAGGGACGGTATGTGTAAAGAGCTCCATGGAGTAACCCGTTGTGTCGCCTGCTGCATTCTTCTCTGTTGTTGTTTTTGCTGAAGAGGACAAGGAAGCGACTTGTCCCTGACCGTGAACATCCACTAACGACGCGCTGCTTTTACATTTACCAGTTTCACGAGAGGAGGCAAAAGAGCTAGAGGCTGAGTCAGCAAGATAAGCCAAAACTTGCTCTTGCTGCTCCGGCTTTAAAAGCGGTTTTCCTACTCCCAGAAAAGGGAGCGTTCGAGGCCTTGTGTAGCCAGACGACGAACCTGGCTCCACAGCTCCAGACTTAGGTGCAATATTTTTTTTCCCACGACCAGCTGATGCTCCACCACTACCACTACCCTCATTACCAGCTGACAATGAACGCCCCCGACCTCTTCCACCAGACTTCCTCATTGTTTTAAAAACGTAAACAAACTAACGGTATTTGTTGCTGTCACACAAATTACACGGTGAGCTATAACTTCAGTATGATTTAGCTACCCCTTTACAGGTGAGTGAGACCACAACGAAAATCAGGCACAATGTTACACACTCTGTTGTTGGTGGCAACAAATGAGAGAGATGCCACACACGCAGGACTGTCACTGAAGCACAAATGTAAATATTAATCTCCCACTGATTTGATTTTTTTTTTTTTTCAGGGAGACTTTAGGAAAAAAAAATAATAGAATAAAATGATTTTTTCAGGAAGAATTTAGAAACCAAATAAAATAAAATGATTTTTTCAGGGAGAATTTAGAAAACAAATAAAACAAAAAAAGGCTTTCTATGGCCCACTGAGTGAGAGATGACGCACACAGGAGTCAGGAGTGGCACACAAGCCCAGAGGCCAATATTTATCTCCCACTGATTGATGTAGTGATTTTTTCAGGTAGATTTCGGAACCCAAATCAAGCTAAAAAAATAATAGGCTTTCTATGGCCCACAATTGGAGAGAGAGAGAGAGAGAGAGGGCACACCCAGGAGTCAAGACTGGCACACAAGCAGAAAGGGCAATATTAATCTCCCACTGATTTGTTTTTTGTTTTTTTTCAGGGAGACTTTAGGAAAAAAAAATAATAGAATAAAATGATTTTTTCAGGGAGAATTTAGAAAACAAATAAAACAAAAAAAGGCTTTCTATGGCCCACTGAGTGAGAGATGACGCACACAGGAGTCAGGAGTGGCACACAAGCCCAGAGGCCAATATTTATCTCCCACTGATTGATGTAGTGATTTTTTCAGGTAGAATTTAGAACCCAAATAAAGCAAAAAAAAAAGGGCTTTCTATGGCCCACTGAGTGAGTGATGATGCACACAGGAGTCAGGAGTGGCACACAAGCCCTGAGGCCAATATTTTTCTCCCACTGATTGATGTAGTGATTTTTTCAGGTAGATTTTAGAACCCAAATCAAGCAAAAAAATAAATAGGCTTTCTATGGCCCACTATTTGCGAGAGAGATGGCACGCTCAGGACTGGCACACAAGCCCAGAGGCCAATATTAATCTCCCACTGATTGATGTAGTGATTTTTTCAGGTAGATTTTAGAACCAAAATCAAGCAAAAAAATAAATAGGCTTTCTATGGCCCACTGACTGAGAGATGGCACACACAGGAGTCAAGAGTGGCACACAAGCCCTGAGGCCAATATTTTTCTCCCACTGATTGATGTAGTGATTTTTTCAGGTAGATTTTAGAACCAAAATCAAGCAAAAAAATAAATAGGCTTTCTATGGCCCACTGAGTGAGAGATGGCACACACAGGGATGGCACTCTAGCAGAAATGTCAATCTTAATCTCCCACAAAAAAAAAACAGGGAGTGTCCTTCAATTACTATCTCCCTGCAGTAATCTCAGCCAGGTATGGCAGGCAGCAATAAGGAGTGGACTGATGCACAAATTAAATAAAAAGTGTGTACAAACAAAAAAGATAGCTGTGCGGAAAGGAAGGAACAAGGTTTTGTGCTTTGAAAAAAGCAGTTGGTTTGCACAGCGGCGTACACACAGCAATGCAGCTATCAGGGAGCCTTCTAGGGCAGCCCAATGAGCTACAGCGCTGAGGGGAAAAAAAAAAAAAAAAAAAAAAAAATGTAGCTTCCACTGTCCCTGCACACCGAAGGTGGTGTTGGGCAGTAGAAATCGCTACAGCACAAGCGGTTTGGTGGTTAATGGACCCTGCCTAACGCTATCCCTGCTTCTGACGAAGCGGCAGCAACCTCTCCCTAAGCTCAGATCAGCAGCAGTAACATGGCGGTCGGCGGGAACGCCCCTTTATAGCCCCTGTGACGCCGCAGACAGCAAGCCAATCACTGCAATGCCCTTCTCTAAGATGGTGGGGACCAGGACCTATGTCATCACGCTGCCCACACTCTGCGTTTACCTTCATTGGCTGAGAAATGGCGCTTTTCGCGTCATTGAAACGCGACTTTGGCGCGAAAGTCGCGTACCGCATGGCCGACCCCGCACAGGGGTCGGATCGGGTTTCATGAAACCCGACTTTGCCAAAAGTCGGCGACTTTTGAAAATGAACGACCCGTTTCGCTCAACCCTAGTGAAAACCATTCCCGGTGACTACCTCTTGAAGCTCATCAGGAGAATGCCAAGAGTGTGCAAAGCAGTCATCAAAGCAAAAGGTGGCTACTTTGAAGAACCTAGAATATAAGACATTTTCAGTTGTTTCACACGTTTTTGTTAAGTATATAATTCCACATTGTGTCACGTGATCGATGCAGCCGATGAGCCACCACTGGCCGGCTGCAGCTTTTTACTAGTTTATCAGAGCTGCTCATTGGCAGCAGCAATCAGGTGACACAATCATGTCATGTTACCCTCAGGGATCGGAGTAACTGCAGGAGGTATTTGTTTTTATTATAATTGGGGTCCTGAATAATTAAGATGGGGAGTGAAGTGGTGGACAAACCCTTGATGTCCATGGAAGGCAGCACTAGGAGAACCTGGAATACCTTTGTAGACTGTGAGCCCTCGCGGGCAGGGTCCTCTCTCCTCCTGTACCAGTCGTGACTTTTGTATAACTATACTACTGTACTTGTTTATTATGTATACCCCTCCTCACATGTAAAACGCCATGGAATATATGGTGCTATAATCATAAATAATAATACTTCCATATTAGAAAGTGTCACAAAACCATATCCACAACATGTCTGTGATAATAAAGTGGACATGGCCTCTAAAGACGGCACGTGATACCAAACCTTCCCCGGAGACGGTGGGCTCAGCCGCGAGAGCAAACCTTCCCCGAAGACGGTGGGCTCAGCCACGAGAGCAAACCTTTCCAGGAGACGGTGGGCTCAGCCACGAGAGCAAACTTTCCCTGCAGACGGTGGGCTCAGCCACGAGAGCAAACCTTCCCTGCAGACGGTGGGCTCAGCCACGAGAGCAAACCTTCCCCGCAGACGGTGGGCTCAGCCACGAGAGCAAACCTTTCCAGGAGACGGTGAGCTCAGCCACAAGAGCAAACCTTCCCTGCAGACGGTGAGCTCAGCCACAAGAGCAAACCTTCCCTGCAGACGGTGAGCTCAGCCACAAGAGCAAACCTTCCCTGCAGACGGTGGGCTCAGCCGGAGACGGTGGGCTCAGCGTTGTTAGAAAACATATTTATCCCTCATGTCAGTCAGCAAGGAGCGCTGCTCCGGGTCACTAGTCCTTCCTCATGGCGCGGACTGACGGCTCCAGAGCTGGCCTCCTGCCCCATGAAATCCAGAGCGGCTCAGCGTACACCACTGCCCGAGCAGAGAACAGCTCATGGGGGACCAAGGTATCAATGGGGCTAATAGCACAAAAGCGATGACTGGTACAGCACCGGCCTGGCACCGCCCACTGGGCATCTTCAGGTTCATTAGCATAATAGATACTTGTTTTTGGGAGCTTTGCAATTCGACCAGCGTGAAAACAGTGATCCCAGGTATCAGCATCACCCCGAGCGGTTACTGTGAGAAAGCTGCTGGGCAGAGGGAAGCCATGTCCTCCACAGAGCTGGGCGTCCACAGCCGCATCACAGAGGGAGCAGAGACCTCCTATTACTGCCGGGGCTGCTCTCCGATACACGGACATCCCCCATGGCCGACATCCCCGGCTGTACACAGCGGACCTATTGTATACAGCGCCGAGTACACACCGTGCAGCCCGCACAGCACTCACCCGGATGTTGTAATCCTAATGGAGGACGTCACATACCCCGTCTGACAACTAATAGAGGTTGCAATGGTAAGGCCGCCATGATTCCGCACACAGCTTCCTGGTATAGCGCCACCTCCAGGCTACGGAAAGATGGCGGTCGCCATAGACAAGAAGACAACGGGCGGAGTTGTTAATAATGGAAGAAGCCGATGGCGCCCCCCTGTGGACAGATTACAAGCTGTTCTTCTCGGTGCTTGCTGTAACCTGTGAAGCCAGGACCACAATGCTGGGAATAACTATCCCTGGGTGAGCATGTGTCATGTGATCGGGCACCTGTCCCCAGTGGGGTGTGCAGCTTCTGGGGTCAGATCAGTGCAGTGTGTGAAGAGCGCAACCTGTTGTTTTATTCCTGCTGTATTAACAGTCTAATTGTAAGATACAGATATCATACTTTTTAGGCTACGTTCACATTGGCGTTCCGCCAATGTGCGTCACTGTTGCGCCGGCGACGCAGCGGCGACGCAGCGGCGACGCGCCCTTATGTTTAACATAGGGGACGCGTGCGTCGTTTTGGTGGCGTTTTTCGCCACGTGCGTCGTTTCCGACGCTAGCGTCGGACGCAAGAAAACGCTACATTGTAGCATTTTCTGTGCGTCCGATTTTCGTCAAAAACGACGCACGCGTCGCAAAACGCGCGTTTTTACGTGCGTCGCGCGTTGCGTCGCCGACGCAGGGCGGCGCAACGCTAGTGTGAACCTAGCCTTACTGCAGACTTGTGCCGGTGCGTGCAGACATGTGACCAGAGGCTTGCAATCTGCCTACTTCCGGCCACATTCCCACTAGACGTGTCCGGCCTCACTATGTGCACTCGCACTGAATGAGACCAGGCATGTCTAGTTGGCATGTGACCACGTGTATGCAATTGGCGGTACCAGAGAATCCTCACAAGACCGGACAAAACCTTTAAGGCTATGTGCACACGTTGCGGATTTGACACTGTAGATTCGCAGCAGTTTTCCATGCGGTGTACAGTACCATGTAAATGTATGGAAAACAAAATCCGCAGTGCACATGCTGAGGAAAAATGAGAAAAAAAAATGCTATGTACACTTTGCGGAAAATCCGCTGCGGAAACGCGTTTTAACCCCTTCCCGACCTGTGACGCCATATAGGCGTCTTGAAAGTCGGTGCCAATCCGACCTGTGACGCCTATGTGGTGTCATGGAGGGATCACGTCCCTGCAGATCGGGTGAAAGGGTTAACTCCAATTTCACCCGATCTGCAGGGACAGGGGGAGTGGTAGTACAGCCCAGGGGGGTGGCTTCACTCCCCCCCCCCCCCCCCCCCCCGTGGCTACGATCGCTCTGATTGGCTGTTGAAAGTGAAATTGCCAATCAGAGCGATTTGTAATATTTCACCTATGAAAACTGGTGAAATCTTACAATCCAGCCATGGCCGATGCTGCAATATCATCGGCCATGGCTGGAAACCCTGATCTGCCCTCCCCCCACCGCCACCGATGCCAGTCCTCCGTCCTGTGCTCCGCTCCCCTCCATCATCCTGTCCGCTCCCCCCGTGCTCCGATTCCCCCCCCCATGTTCCGATCTCCCCCCTCATACTTACCGAGCCTCCCGGTGTCCGTCCGTCTTCTCCATGGGTGCCGCCATCTTCCAAAATGGCGGGTGCATGCGCAGTGCGCCCGCCGAATCTGCCGGCTGGCAGATTCGTTCCATGTACATTTTGATCACTGTGATAAAACCTATCACAGTGATCAAAATAAAAAAAATTGTAAATGACCCCCCCCCCCCCACTTTATTACCCCCATAGGTAGGGACAATAAGAAAATATATACATATTTTTTTCCACTAGGGTTAGGGTTAGAACTAGGGTTAGGGTTAGAATTAGGCTATGTGCACACGGTGCGGATTTGGCTGCGGATCCGCAGCAGTGTTCCATCAGGTTTACAGTACCATGTTAACCTATGGAAAACCAAATCCGCTGTGCCCATGGTGTGGAAAATACAGCGCGGAAATGCTGCGTTGTATTTTCCGCAGCATGTTAATTCTTTGGGCGGATTCCACAGCGTTTTACACCTGTTCCTCAATAGGAATCTGCAGGTGAAATCCGCACAAAAAAACACTGGAAATCCGCTGTAAATCCGCAGGTAAAACGCAGTGCCTTTTACCTGCGGATTTTTCAAAAATGGTGCGGAAAAATCTCACACAAATCCGCAACGTGGGCACATAACCTTAGGGTTAGGGTTGGAATTAGGGTTAGGTTTGGAATTAGGGCTAGGGTTGGAAATAGGGTTAAGATTAGACCGTGGTTAGGGTTATGGTTAGGGGTGTGTTGGGGATAGGCTTGTGGGTAGGGTTATGGTTATTGTTAGGGGTGTGTTGGGGTTGTGGTTAGGGTTATGGCTACAGTTGGGATTAGGGTTAGGGGTGTGTTGGGGTTAGTGTTGGAGTTAGAATTGAGGGGTTTCCACTGTTTAGGCACATCAGGGGTCTCCAAACGCAACATGGCGCCACCATTGATTCCAGCCAATCTTGCATTCAAAAAGTCAAATGGTGCTCCCTCCCTTCCAAGCCCTGACGTGCGCCCAAACAGTGGTTTACCCCCACATATGGGGTACCAGCATACTCACGACAAACTGGGCAACAATTACTGGGGTCCAATTTCTCCTGTTACCCTTGTGAAAATAAAAAATTGCTCGCTAAAACATAATTTTTGAGGAAAGAAAAATGATTTTTTATTTTCACGGCTCTGCGTTGTAAATTTCTGTGAAGCACTTGGGGGTTCAAAGTGCTCACCACATAACTAGATAAGTTCCTTGGAGGGTCTAGTTTCCAAAATGGGGTGACTTGTGGGAGGTTTCTACTGTTTAGGTACATCAGGGGCTCTGCAAACGCAACATGACGCCCGCAGACCATTCCATCAAAGTCTGCATTTCAAAAGTCACTACTTCCCTTCCGGGCCCCGACGTGCGCCCAAACAGTGGTTCCCCCCGACATATGGGGTATCAGCGTACTCAGGACAAACTGGCCAACAACTTTTGGGGTCCAATTTCTCCTGTTACTCTTGTGAAAATAAAAAATTGCGGGCTAAAAAATAATTTTTGAGGAAAGAAAAATGATTTTTTATTTTCACGGCTCTGCGTTATAAACTTCTGTGAAGCACTTGAGGGTTTGAAGTGGTCACTGCACATCTAGGTTAGTTCCATGGGAGGTCTAGTTTCCAAAATGGGGTCACTTGTGGGGGAGCTCCAATGTTTAGGCACACAGGGGCTCTCCAAACGCGACATGGTGTCCGCTAACGATTGGAACTAATTTTTCATTCAAAAGGCAAATGGCGCTCCTTCCATTCCGAGCCTTGCCGTGTGCACAAACAGTGGTTTATGACCACATATGAAGTATCGGTGTACTCAGGAGAAATTGCCCAACACATTTTAGGATCCATTTTATCCTGTTGCCCATGTAAAAATGAAAAAATTGAGGCTAAAATAAATTTTTTGTAAAAAAAAAGTACTTTTTCATTTTTACGGATAAATTTGTGAAGCACCTGGGGGTTCAAAGTGCTCACTATGCATCTAGATAAGCTCCTTGGGGGGTCTAGTTTCCAAAATGGGGTCATTTATAGGGAAGCTCCAATATTTAGGCACACAGGGGCTTTCCAAACGCAACATGGTGTCCACTAAAGATTGGAGCCAATTTTTCATTGAAAAAGTCAAATAGCGCTCCTTCCCTTCCGAGCCCTGTTGTGCGCCCAAACAGTGGTTCCCCCCCACATATGAGGTATCGGCGTACTCAGGACAAATTGTACAATAACTTTTGTGGTCCAGTTTCCCTTTTTACCTTTGGGAAAATAAAAAAATTGTTGCTAAAACATCATTTTTGTGACTAAAAAGTTAAATGTTCATTTTTTCTTTCCATGTTGCTTCTGCTGCTGTGAAGCACCTGAAGGGTTAATAAACTTCTTGAATGTGGTTTTGAGTACCTTGAGGGGTGCAGTTTTTAGAATGGTGTCACTTTTGGGTATTTTCTCTATCCCCATGATGGCACCACGGAGAGAGGGGTCCGCCCCCAGGGACAGGAAACCTACAGATGAAAAAGGGTGTACCTCTCTCCCACATCAGTTGGTTTCCTGTCCCTGACGGGGAACCTACAGCGACGTACCTGAAGATTCTTCGTGGGATTCCAGGGTGCTGGCCGGTCGGTTCCTGACAGGGGGGCCCTGTCACGGCTGTGTCCAGCTGGTTTTCTCCCCCCTTTTCTCCGACCCTGAGGCACCACCACGGGGGTCGGCGGGCCCTACGGGTGAGTGTTGCAGAGGAAGGCAGTGAAGAGGTTCGAGCCTGCCTTCCCCAAGGAAAAAAAAAAAAAAAAAAGGGGGAGGAAAGAGGCAGGTGACGGCGGTCACCATTACAGCCTCTGCACCACTAATTGGTGCATGGGGGTAGCGGCGGCTACGCTACCATCATCAGGAGCGCTAGAGCAAAGCGCTGCAGGTCACCGCTGAACCGCCACCCAAACCGGAAGTACGGGCTCGGGCGGAACGTTAGAACGCGCGCACAGGCGTCCCCAATAATATCTTCCCTATAGGACGCCTGTGCCGCGAACCGGAAGTGACGCGCGCGCATGCGCAGAGGACCACTTCTACCGGCGGCAAGTTTAAAAAACAGCGTTCTCTGTAGGGGAAACGTGGAAAACCCTCTCTTTTTGGCAAACGCAGTGCGGAGCCACTATGAGCGGTAAAGAACCACAAGAGGCACAGGAATGTGCACAATCATCACCTGAGCAAGTACTGCGTCCGCGCTCACAACATCAGCGCAAGGGGAACGCTTCATCCCAGCAACGCAGCAGCAGCGGACGCTCAGGGTCACAACGCAGCCGAGTCTCTGGGGGAAATACACGGCCGGCGACGAATCCAGTGGATACAGTCCCGAGGCCAGAGACGGTATCTCTTAGTCGTAAGGGGTGAGTGATCTACGTGAAAGTAATAATGTAATACGAGATTACTTTTTCTCCTAGGGAAGGAAATGTACAGGCAAATCAAAGCACAAAGTGTGTGCGATATGTTTGGAAGAGCTACCTTCCTCATGGGAAAAAAAGCTATGCGGGTCCTGCATAGAAAAAACCATCCAGGAGGAATCTCCGGCGTTCGCGTCAGACCTGAAAACTCTAATAAAAAATCAAGTGGAAAGTGCCCTCAAAGGCATTAAAATTCCGAGGAAAAAACATAGATCAGGTCATAAGTCTCCCGAGTCCAGTATAGACGAATCAGAAAACGAGACATCTGACTCTAATGATTCATCGACATCCGAGACCTCCTCACTATCATCGGAGGGGGGACGCAGTTGCTTCCCCATCGAGGAGACAGACGCATTGGTAAAGGCCATCAGAACAACTATGGGTCTGGTAGACGAATGCCCTAAAAGAACAGCACAGGACATAATGTTTAGCGGACTAGAACAAAAGAAAAGAAGAGTATTTCCAATAAATGAGAAAATTCATTCTTTGATTAAGAAAGAATGGAAGAAACCGGATAAAAAAGTTCTCTTGACCCCCAAGAGAAAGTACCCGTTCGATGACCCAGCCTGCTCATCCTGGAGCAAGGCACCCAAACTGAATGTGGCCATAGCAAAGGCCTCTAAAAAGTTCGCTCTGCCCTTCGAGGACATGGGCACTCTAAAGGATCCAATGGACAAAAAGGCAGACACCTTCTTAAAAACTCCTGGGAAGCGGCAGGAGGGGGTCTAAAGCCAGCCATCGCAGCCACCTGCACGGCCCGTGCTCTAATGGTATGGCTTGAGCATTTGGATTCGCAACTAAAAGAGAAAGTCCCAAGAGAGACAATACAAAAGTCAGTGTCCATGATGAAAGGGGCAGCAGCTTTTCTGGCGGACGCTTCGGTGGACTAAAGTGCTGGCCGGGGGACCTGCAGATAAAGACCAAGCTTTGCTCAATACCTTGCGAAGGTGAATTCCTGTTTGGGTCAACGTTGGACGACATCCTCGACAAAGCAGGAGATAAAAAGAAATCTTTTCCCGGGTTCCCCAACCAGTCATATAGGCGCTCCTTTCGGAACAGAAAGTTCATGCGCAGAAGACCTCCAAAAGGAAATAAAGACGGATGGGAAGACAGAAGAAACAAAAACAGGGGCTTCTTGTTCAACAACCCCCCCCCCTCCAGATAATAAAAAATCCCAATGAAGGTACTCCCCGGGTCGGAGGGAGACTAGCCGAGTTTCTTCCAGCCTGGGAAAGAATTTCAAACAGTCCTTGGATTCTAGGTATTATACGAGAAGGCCTCAAATTCAAATTTCGTGTTCCTCCCGGCAACTCCTTCATGGTAACGCCTCAAAAACAATCACTCGAACAGTCAGCTCTCCAGAAGGAGATTCTGAGCCTAATCCAGAAAGATGTATTGCAAGAAGTTCCATACCAGGAAAGAGGCACGGGTTTCTATTCTCCTCTCTTCCTCCGCAAAAAAACGGACTGATCGTACAGAACGATCATAAATCTCAAAAAACTAAACAGTTTCCTGGAGATACAACATTTCAAAATGGAGACAATAAAATCTTGCGTGAGAATACTCTTTCCTTTGTGTTTCATGACTGTTCTAGATTTACGAGACGCATATTACCATGTGCCCATCCACAGAGATTACCAAAAATATCTCAGACTGGCAGTGAATATCCAGGGGGAAGTAAAACACTTCCAATTCCGGGCTCTCCCCTTCGGGATAGCTATCGCTCCTCGGGTATTCACGAAAATAATGTCAGAGGTAATGGCCCACATACGGGAACAGAATATCCTGATAGTTCCCTATCTGGACGACCTCCTCGTGGTAGGGAACTCATTTCAACACTGCGAACAACAGTTGAATCTGGTCATTGCTTCTCTGTCGAGTCTAGGGTGGCTGCTAAACATACCCAAGTCCAAAATGGTTCCATCCCGGGTACAGGAGTATTTGGGGATAGTCCTAGACTCGATCACGCAGACATGCTATCTTCCTCAGGAGAAGGTACAAAAAATGACACAGGCAGTGTTACAGCTGACGGTATCCCCAGTCACCACTCTGAGGAGAGCAATGTCCCTCCTGGGCTCTATGACTGCCTGCATTCTGGCAGTTCAGTGGGCACAACTTCATTCCCGGGATCTACAATGGGAGACTTTAAATTTAGGCATATCTCTGCACGGAAATTTAGACGGGCAGTTAAGTATTTCTCCAAACACGATACACTCCCTAGCATGGTGGGCAGACCCAGGGAATCTAACCAAAGGGGTTCCTTGGGCGCTACCGACGGAGAAGATTCTAACGACGGATGCAAGCCCCTGGGGCTGGGGAGCACATATAGGCGATCAAGTGGCACAGGGGAGTTGGAACAAAAGTCAAGAGCTAGACTCTTCCAACATGAAAGAACTGCTAGCGGTAAAACTGGCCCTAACACACTTCCTATATCTCCTTCACGGTCATCATGTAAAAATCTTTTCGGACAACCAGGTAGTGGTTGCATATCTAAACCACCAAGGGGGAACCAGGTGTCGAGCTCTGATGGAGGTAACCCAATCCATCTTCCACATAGCGGAACACAGTCTAAAGTCTTTGACAGCTCTCCACTTAAAAGGCTCCGAAAACCAAACTGCAGACTTCCTGAGCAGAACATGTTTAAAGCAGGGAGAGTGGGAGCTAAACCAATCGGTCTTCAATCAAATCGTGAATCTCTGGGGCCTACCAGTAATAGACCTATTCGCGAACAGTCAAAACCGCAAAGTAAAAACATTCTGCTCAATCGATCCCCGGGGGAACCCTGTAGCTCTAGACGCATTGACAATTCCTTGGAACTATCACCTTGCCTATGCGTTCCCTCCAATGTCACTCATCCCCTTAGTGCTGAGGAAAATTCGGGAGGAGGGGACTACAGTGATACTAATAGCGCCATTCTGGCCCCGCAGAATATGGTTTTCTTGGCTAAGAAAAATGTCCATATCAAGTCCATGGGTTCTACCAGACACGCCGAAACTTCTGTCCCAGGGTCCAGTATTTCACCCCAATGTAAAAAATTTACACATGACAGCGTGGCTTTTGAAAGGAGGTTGCTAAGGGACAAAGGGTTCTCTCCTAACTTGGTGTCCACTCTATTACAGAGTAGAAAACCCGTAACCACTAGAATATATGGGAAAGTGTGGAAAAAATTCATGTCAGTATCAGGGGCAGACCCGTCTGGGGAAATTCCTATAGGGAAAGTCCTTGAATTTTTACAGAAAGGTCTGGAAAGAGGTTTGGCTACAAGCACCCTAAAGGTTCAGGTAGCAGCCTTGGCAGCACTGTATAATTATGATCTGGCCAGAAATCGTTGGGTTATGCGATTTATTAAAGCCTCATCTAGGTCCAGACCCATTCCCCTCCACAACTCTCCCCCATGGGATCTAAACCTCGTACTAAACGCTCTAACCAAACCTCCCTTTGAGCCCCTGACAGAAATTCCTTTAAAGATCTTATCTCTAAAAACCACACTCCTAGTGGCCCTAACCTCAGCTCGTCGTGTCAGCTATATACAAGCGTTATCTTCATGCCCGCCCTTTACTCAGATACTTGATGACAGAGTCATTCTAAAAACTGACCCGGCTTATCTCCCTAAAATAGCGTCACAGTTTCACAGAACGCAAGGAATTTCTTTACCCTCCTTTTGTCCCAACCCTAAAAATGAGGGGGAAAAAACATTGCATACCCTAGACGTAAAAAGATGTCTGGTCCAATATCTATCAGCCACTAGGGAGTGCAGGAAGGATAGGGCTCTGTTTGTTTGCTTCCAGGGTCCACGCAAAGGACAAAAAGCATCGAAAGCCACGTTAGCAAGATGGATAAGAGACGCCATCGCCCTATCCTACTCATCCTGTGGGACAGCCATCCCAGAGAACATAAAAGCTCATTCGACCAGAGCAGTGGCATCATCCTGGGCGGAGAGAGCTGGCGCTTCAATACAACAGATATGTAGAGCGGCCACTTGGTCTTCCCAGTCTACATTTTTCAAGCATTACCGCTTAGACTTGACCTCCTCTGATCCTACCTTTGGGCGAAGGGTTCTAGAGGCAGTGGTCCCTCCCTAATAGCTCTATCTATTCAAATCTCTCTGTGGTGCCATCATGGGGATAGAGAAAATGGTAGTTACCTGCCGATAACGGTATTTCTCTGATCCCATGATGGCACCCGTATATTCCCTCCCTTTTCACACACAGGTGTGCACTTGATAATGTACTAGTAATTAATTTTAGTCACAGTGCCTCTGTTAAGTTAAATAGGTTAAGTTTAATTTGTGCAAATATTGAGTTGCAGCTGAAGTTCTGTATAAGGCTCTGTAATCCAACTGATGTGGGAGAGAGGTACGCCCTTTTTCATCTGTAGGTTTCCTGTCCCTGGGGGCGGACCCCTCTCTGTGGTGCCATCATGGGATCAGAGAAATACCGTTATCGGCAGGTAACTACCATTTTCAGCCATATAGACCCCTCAAACTGACTTCAAATGTGACGTGGTCCCTAAAAAAAATGGTTTTGTAAATTTCGTTGTAAAAATGAGAAATCACTGGTCAAATTTTAACCCTTATAATTTCCTAGCAAAAAAAAATTTTGTTTCCAAAATTGTGCTGATGTAAAGTAGACATGTGGGTAATATTATTTGTTAACTATTTTGTGTCACATAACTCTCTTGTTTAACAGAATAAAAATTCAAAATTTTAAAATTGCGAAATTTTCAAAATTTTAGCCAAATTTCCATTTTTTTCACAAATAAACGCAAAAATTATCGACCTAAATTTACCACTAACATGAAGCCCAATATGTCACGAAAAAACAATTTCAGAACCGCTAGGATTCGTTGAAGCGTTCCTGAGTTATTACCTCATAAAGGGACACTGGTCCGAATTGCAAAAAACGGTCAGGTCATTAAGGTCAAAATAGGCTGGGTCATGAAGGGGTTAAAGTGCTCACCACACATCTGGATAAGTTCCATGGAGGGTCTAGTTTCCAAAATGCGGTCACTTGTGGGGGGTTTCTACTGTTTAGGCACATCAGGGGCTCTGCAAATGCAAAGTGACGCCCGCAGACCATTCCATCAAAGTCTGCATTTCAAAACGTCACTACTTCCCTTCCGAGCCCCGAAGTGTGCCCAAACAGTGGTTTACCCCCACATATGGGGTACCAGCATACTCAGGACAAACTGGGCAACAAATATTGGGGTCCACTTCTCCTGTTACCCTTGTGAAAATAAAAAATTGCTTACTAAAACATAATTTTTGAGGAAAGAAAAATGATTTTTTATTTTCACGGCTCTGCGTTGTAAACTTCTGTGAAGCACTTGGGGGTTCAAAGTGCTCACCACATATCTAGATAAGTTCCTTGGGGGGTCTAGTTTCCAAAATGGGGTCACTTGTGGGTTTTTCTACTGTTTAGGAACATCAGGAGCTCTGCAAACGCAACATGACGCCTGCAGACCATTCCATCAAAGTCTGCATTTCAAAACGTCACTACTTCCCTTCCGAGCCCCGACATGTGTCCAATCAGTGGTTCCCCCCCACATATGGGGTATCACTGTACTCAGGACAAACTGGGCAACAACTTTTAGGGTCCAATTTCTCCTGTTATTCTTGTGAAAATAAAAAATTGCAGGCTAAATAATTATTTTTGAGGAAAGAAAAATTATTTTTTATTTTCCCGGCTCTGCGTTATAAACTTCTGTGAAGCACTTGGGGGTTTAAAGTGGTCACCGCACATCTAGATTAGTTCTATGGGAGGTCTAGTTTCCAAAATGGGGTCACATGTGGGGGAGCTCCAATGTTTAGGCACACAGGGGCTCTCCAAACGCGACATGGTGTCCGCTAACGATTGGAGCTAATTTTTCATTCAAAAAGTCAAATGGCGCTCCTTCCCTTCTGAGCCCTGCCGTGTGCACAAACAGTGGTTTACCCCCACATGTGAAGTATCATTGTACTCTGGAGAAATTGCCCAATAAATTTTAGGATCCATTTTATCCTGCTGCCTATGTGGAAATGAACAAATTGTGGCTAAAAGAAATTTTTTGTGAAAAAAAAGTACTTTTTCATTTTACGAATCAATTTGTGAAGCACCTGGGGGTTCAAAGTGCTCACTATGCATCTAGATAAGTTCCTTGGGAGGTCTAGTTTCTATAATGGGGTCACTTGTGGGGGAGCTCCAATCTTTAGGCACACAGGGGCTCTCCAAACGCGACATGGTGTCCGCTAACGATTGGAGCTAATTTTTCATTCAAAAGTCAAATGGCGCGCCTTCCCTTCTGAGCCTTGCCGTGTGCACAAACAGTGGTTCCCCCCCATATATGGGGTATCGGTGTACTCAGAAGAAATTGCCCAACAGATTTTTGGCCGTCCGATTTTCATGGACTGTCAGAAAGTAGAAGGTAGAGAAACTTTTTTTCTCCACATACACTCTGATTAAACTCTGATCAAAATAATTGGTCCACTTTTCTCGTACGTGAGAACATTGGATGCCTGAATGAGGCCTAAGGCCGGCGTCACACTAGCGAGTTTTAAGGACGTATGAGAGGTGCAGAAAATACAGATTGCACACGGTACAATGATTCTCTATGGCCCAGCTCCTATCTGCCGTATTTTACTGATCCGTATTATACGGTCTTCTACGGCCGTAGAAAATCGCAGCATGCTGCGTTTGTCAGCGTATTGCGCAAAAAAATTGCCAATGAAAGTCTATGGGGGCGAGAAAAATACGGATTACACATTATTGGTTACAACAATACAAAAAAATCATACATTAAAACTGATAAAAAGTGGGAAACCACAAGATGGCGCCACAATCCCACATATAATATGGCAGGAGGCAAGTCAAAGCATATACAGCTCTGGCAACAATTAAGAGACCACTACATCAGAACCCTGCCATTGGCAGCCCAATCTTCAGACCTGAACCCCATTGAAAACCTCTAGAATGTAATCAAGAGAATGATGGATAGTCACAAGCCATCTAACAAAGATGAACTGCTTACATTTTTGCACCAGAAGCAGTGTGAAAGACTAGAGGAAAGCATGCCAAGACGCATGAAAGCTGTGATTAAGGCTGCCGTCACACTATCAGTATTTGGTCAGTATTTTACATCAGTATTTGTAGCCAAAACCAGGAGTAGAACAAATAGAGGAAAAGTATAATAGAAACATATGCACCACTTCTGCATTTATCACCCACTCCTGGTTTTGGCTTACAAATACTGATGTAAAATACTGACCAAATACTGCTAGTGTGACGTCAGCCTAAAAATCATGGTTATTCCACAAAATATTGATTTCTACACTCTACCTAAGTTAAAACATTAGTATTGTTGTTTCTAAATGATTATGAACTTGTTTTCTTTGCATTATTTGAGGTCTGAAAGCACTGGTTTTTTTTTAAACTTTGAACTTTGACTTTTCTTTTCAGAAAAAAAATAAAAACTTTATTGCTTGGAATAATATATATATATATATATATATATATATATATATATATATATATAGCGCTAACATATTCCGTAGCGCTTTACAGTTTGCACACATTATCATCGCTGTCCCCGATGGGGCTCGCAATCTAAATTCCCTATCAGTATGTCTTTGGAATGTGGGAGGAAACCGGAGAACCCGGAGGAAACCCACGCAAACATGGGGAGAACATACAAACTCCTTGCAGATGTTGTCCTTGGTGGGATTTGAACCAGGACTCCAGCGCTGCAAGGCTGCAGTGCTATCCACTGAGCCACCATGCTGTCTGTGACCGCTTCTGACACCTAGTGTCAGGTGTCAGCTGTGAGAATCAGCTGACACCCAGGGGCAATCGGCCGTGCACTCCCTGTGTGAGTTGCCGATTGCGATGACGTACTATACTGTCCATGGTCAGACAGGCCCAGGTCACATGGACGGTATAGTACGTTGGATGGCAGAGAGGGGTTGAAAACAAGCAGAGAACATGGACTATAAAAACTGATGTGAATGAGCCCTAAGACAAGGGAAGTATGCAAAACATATGCTCGAGAAAGGTGGATACCCCGAATTGTCACAAGGTGTGCTAGTACACTTAATCCACATATTACTAACACATGTAGACTATTTGAGGCTATTGGATTCCGCCTGTTCTAGGATTCACATATTCTGGTTAATATTTCCAGTTCATACCTGTATTTGCTGTTTTTAAGGGTTTCTTGACTACTATTACAATAAACCTTAATCGGGTTCCTTGCTATTCTAAGAAAAACTATTGTACTCTTCCTCCAGAGCAGCATTGCTCCTTTTGTAATCCACACTATGCTCTTCCAAAAGGGAGGTGACATATGATCATTGAAGCTGACTAGTGGCTCGGATTAGAGAAGCTGTACAACTCCGGAGGATGAGTATAGATTTATATTCTTTAAAGATCGGGAGCCTATTATGGATTACTGTAATAGTAGTGGAGGACAGCTTTAAACAAGTAAACGATATTACACGGCTGTGCTGCAGAATTTATAAGACATTACAGGGAAACGCAGTGACTCTTACGTGACTTCTCTCTGATTGTGGTGGTCATTTTCCTTTTTCTTCTCCATTCTGCCCAGACCGCTATGACAACTTCTTCCATCCACAACTCGTCTCCATAGAATTTAAATCAGACATCTTGGTTTCATGGCTTTTTCAGCATGCTGCCCATCATTTCCTCACCTCTACACACCCCACAAATGTTCTAATCAAAAGTACCCCAAACAGTAATATTGTCCCTCCTTGGTGTCTTACACCCGCTTTTGTACCCTTCACAGTGTTTCCTATCAGTATCCTCCGTGGTTATCATGGTTATAATGATCCCTTTGTGCCTCCACATGATAATGCTGTCTTCATATAATAATAGTGCCCAATTTGTGCAACCACATGGTGATGCTGCCAAGTCTGTGCCTTCAAGCAATATTATTAATGGCATTTTTGTCCACACTAAAAAATGTTCCCTATTTGTATCCACTATATCTGCCTTATTTCTGCCCTTATTGAACAATAATATCAACCTATATTTCACAAGTAGTAATTCTCCCTCATTTGTGCCAAATAGGGAGTAGACCGTATAGAAACACTTGTTATGCCTGAAAAGGCTGGTGCGAGCAAGGTGGCCTACAAACATGGATCAGTTACACCAGTTTTGTCAGGAGGAATGAACCCAAATTCCGACCAACTATTGTGAGAAGCTTGTGGAAGGATATCCCAAACCATAGACCCAAGTCATTCAGTTTAAAGGTACCTTCACACTGAACAATTTAACAACGATATCGCTAGCGATCCGTGACGTTGCAGCGTCCTGGCTAGCGATATCGTTGTGTTTGACACGCAGCAGCGATCTGGATCCTGCTGTGACATCGTTGGTCGGAGCAGAAAGGCCAGAACTTTATTTAATCGCTGGATCTCCCGCAGACATTGCTGAATCGGCGTGTGTGACGCCGATTCAGTGATGTCTTCACTGGTAACCAGGGTAAACGTCGGGTTACTAAGCACAGGGTCGCGCTTAGTAACCCGATATTTACCCTGGTTACCAGTGTAAATGTAAAAAAAAAAAAACACTACATACTTACATTCCGGTGTTTGTCCCCCGGCGCTCTGCTTCCCTGCACTGTCAGCGCCGGCCAGCCGTAAAGCAGATTACAGCGGTGACGTCACCGCTGTGCTTTACGGCCAGCCGGCGCTCACAGTCAGTGCAGGAAAGCACAGCGCCGGGGGACAGACAGCGGAATGTAAGTATGTAGTGTTTGTTTTTTTTTACATTTACACTGGTAACCAGGGTAAACATCGGGTTACTAAGCGCGGCCCTGCGCTTAGTAACCCGATGTTTACCCTGGTTACCAGGGGACTTCGCATAGTTGGTCGCTGGAGAGCTGTCTGTGTGACAGCTCTCCAGCGACCACACAGCGATGCTGCAGCGATCGGGATCGTTGTCTAGATCGCTGCAGCGTCGCTAAATGTGACGGTACCTTAAGGGCAATGGTAACAAATGCTAATGAATTGTAGGTAAACTTTTGACTTTGCAGTAAGTAATAAAAATGCCATAAAACATTCTCTCTCTCTCATTATTCTGGCATGTGGCAAATATTAATAATTATGGTAATCGTAATTGACCTAAAACGGGAAAGGTTTATTCTGATTTCATGTCAGATATTGAGAAAAACAAGCATATGTGTCTTTTTACACAGTGTATGTAAACTTCTGGTTTCAACTGTATCTCTGGGCGGGCCATTTGGTTTCCTCCTACTCAGGGCTCTGTGGACGCGATCCATCTTCAAGTGTTCGATAGGAATTCCAGGTAAGGCTACTTTCACACTAGCGTCGGAATCTCCCCGTCGCAATGCGTTGGGGAGAGATTCCGACGCTAGCGTTTAACGC
The DNA here is from genome assembly GCF_032444005.1 of Ranitomeya imitator. Taxonomy (NCBI): domain Eukaryota; kingdom Metazoa; phylum Chordata; class Amphibia; order Anura; family Dendrobatidae; genus Ranitomeya; species Ranitomeya imitator. The sequence goes on along the minus strand of NC_091287.1, from coordinate 167,562,021 downwards.
ATTGCACAACGGAGGCAGCGGATGCATTTCTCCGGCGCATCCGCTGCCCCATTGTGAGGTGCGGGGAGGTGGGGGCGGAGTTCCGGTCGCGCATGCGCGGTCGGAAAAAGCGGTCCGTCAGGAGCAAAAAACGTTACATGTAGCGTTTTTTGCTCCCGACGGTCCGCAGAAGCACGACGCATCCGTCGCACAACGGATGCGACGTGTGGCAATCCGTCGCAATGCGTCGTCAATACAAGTCTATGGGGAAAAAACGCATCCTGCAAGCACTTTTGCAGGATGCGTTTTTTCTGCAAAACGACGCATTGTGGCGGATTGCAGTTAACGCTAGTGTGAAAGTAGCCTTAAGGTACCGTCACACATAGCGACGCTGCAGCGATACTGACAACGATCCGGATCGCTGCAGCGTCGCTGTTTGGTCGCTGGAGAGCTGTCACACAGACAGCTCTCCAGCGACCAACGATCCCGAGGTCCCCGGTAACCAGGGTAAACATCGGGTAACTAAGCGCAGGGCCGCGCTTAGTAACCCGATGTTTACCCTGGTTACCATCCTAAAAAGTAAAAAAACAAACGCTACATACTTACCTACCGCTGTCTGTCCTCGGCGCTCTGCTTCTCTGGTCTGGCTGTGAGCGCCGGGCAGCCAGAAAGCAGAGCGGTGACGTCACCGCTCTGCTTTCCGGCTGACCGACGCTCACAGCCAGAGCAGGAGGAGAGCAGAGCACAGCGCTGGAGGACAGACGGCTGTAGGTAAGTATGTACTGTTTGTTTTTTTACTTTTAGGATGGTAACCAGGGTAAACATCGGGTTACTAAGCGCGGCCCTGCGCTTAGTTACCCGATGTTTACCCTGGTTACCAGCAAAGACATCGCTGAATCGGTGTCACACACGCCGATTCAGCGATGTCTACGGGGAGTCCAGCGACGAAATAAAGTTCTGGACTTTCTTCCCCGACCAGCGATCTCCCAGCAGGGGCCTGATCGCTGCTGCCTGTCACACTGGACGATATCGCTAGCGAGGACGCTGCAACGTCACGGATCGCTAGCGATATCGTCTAGTGTGACAGTACCTTTAGAGTTTTTGGAACAGGGCTGTAGCTGTGGATTGGAGGTCAGCAATTGTCTCAGGCAGACCTCTGATGCTGATATAACTTCTGCGAGCCTGCTTTTCAAAATCCTTTAGTTTATTGTTTCGGGAGTAAATTTCTTCATGAAGTATCTCTAAGGCCGGCGTCACACATGCGAGTTTTAGGGACGTAAGAGCGCAGAATCTACGTCCGTAAAACTCGCAAAAAATACGGCACAATTATTCTCTATGCCCCTGCTCCTATTTGCCGTATTTTACTGATCAGTATTATACGGCTTTCTACGGCCGTACAAAATCGCAGCATGCTGCGTTTGTCACCGTACTGCGCAAGAAATACGCCAATGAAAGTCTATGGAAGCGTGAAAAATACGGATTACACACGGACAAGCAGTGTGACTTGCGAGAAATACGCAGCGCTGTTAGAGAGAAAAGCCGGTAATTCAGTGCGGTGTACAGTAAAATCACACTGACAGCTTACAGTAGAATAGGTAGAATAAATGTGTACACATAGAATAGGTATATATATATATATATGTCAGTGAGACACATATATGTATATATATTAATATTTATTCCAGCGCTATACAGCTTGAAAGCCGGTAATTCAATTACCGGCTTTTTCCTTCTCCTTCCTAAAACCCGACATGATTTGAGACATGGTTTACATACAGTAAACCATGTCTTCTCTCCATTTTTTTTGCAGATTCCACACTACTAATGTCAGTAGTGTGTATCTGCAAAATTTGGCCGTTCTAGCTCTTAAAATAAAGGGTTAAATGGCGGAAAAAATTGGCGTGGGCTCCCGAACAATTTTCTCCGCCAGAGTAGTAAAGCCAGTGACTGAGGGCAGATATTAATAGCCTGGAGAGGGTCCATGGTTATTGGCCCCCCCCTGGCTAAAAATATCTGCCCCCAGCCACCCCAGAAAAGGCACATCTGGAAGATGCGCCTATTCTGGCACTTGGCCACTCTCTTCCCATTCCCGTGTAGCGGTGGGATATGGGGTAATGAAGGGTTAATGCCACCTTGCTATTGTAAGGGGACATTAAGCCTAATTAATAATGGAGAGGCGTCAATTATGACACCTATCCATTATTAATCCAATTGTAGTGAAGGGTTAAATAAAACACAAACACATTATTTAAAATTATTTTAATGAAATAAAAACAATGGGTGTTGCAGTATTTTATTCAACGCCCAATCCAGTCACTGAAGACCCTCGTTCTGTGAGTAAAAAAACATAATAAACCAACAATATACTTACCCTCCGCAGATCTGTAACGTCCAACGATGTAAATCCTTCTGAAGGGGTTAAAACATTTTGCAGCAAGGAGCTGTGCTAATGCAGGCTGCTCCTCGCTGCAAAACCCCAGGGAATGAGGCTAAAAATAGATCAATGATCTATATTTAGCTTTATTTGCGGTGAGGCGTCCTCTGCTGGCTGTTCATAGATCGTGGGAAATTACCTAGAAAGCTCCCTGGCTTTCTAGGTAATTTCCCACGATCTATGAACAGCCAGCAGAGGGCGCCTCACCGCAAATAAAGCTAAATATAGATCATTGATCTATTTTTAGCCTCATTCCCTGGGGTTTTGCAGCGAGGAGCAGCCTGCATTAGCACAGCTCCTTGCTGCAAAATGTTTTAACCCCTTCAGAAGGATTTACATCGTTGGACGTTACAGATCTGCGGAGGGTAAGTATATTGTTGGTTTATTATGTTTTTTTACTCACAGAACGAGGGTCTTCAGTGACTGGATTGGGCGTTGAATAAAATACTGCAACACCCATTGTTTTTATTTCATTAAAATAATTTTAAATAATGTGTTTGTGTTTTATTTAACCCTTCACTACAATTGGATTAATAATGGATAGGTGTCATAATTGACGCCTCTCTATTATTAATTAGGCTTAATGTCCCCTTACAATAGCAAGGTGGCATTAACCCTTCATTACCCCATATCCCACCGCTACACGGGAATGGGAAGAGAGTGGCCAAGTGCCAGAATAGGCGCATCTTCCAGATGTGCCTTTTCTGGGGTGGCTGGGGGCAGATATTTTTAGCCAGGGGGGGGCCAATAACCATGGACCCTCTCCAGGCTATTAATATCTGCCCTCAGTCACTGGCTTTACTACTCTGGCGGAGAAAATTGCGCGGGAGCCCACGCCAATTTTTTCCGCCATTTAACCCTTTATTTTAAGAGCTAGAACGGCCAAATTTTGCAGATACACACTACTGACATTAGTAGTGTGGAATCTGCAAAAAAAATGGAGAGAAGACATGGTTTACTGTATGTAAACCATGTCTCAAATCATGTCGGGTTTTAGGAAGGAGAAGGAAAAAGCCGGTAATTGAATTACCGGCTTTCAAGCTGTATAGCGCTGGAATAAATATTAATATATATACATATATGTGTCTCACTGACATATATATATATATATATACCTATTCTATGTGTACACATTTATTCTACCTATTCTACTGTAAGCTGTCAGTGTGATTTTACTGTACACCGCACTGAATTACCGGCTTTTCTCTCTAATATATGTGTCTACTGACATATATATATATATATATATATATATATATATATATGTATATATATATATATATATATATATATATATAGACAGTATATATATATTTTCTTTTCTTTTTGGGACACATGGATCACTTCTATAGCGGTATGTTGGTTTTGCTAGCCTGCGAGAAAACCACGCAGTACGGATGCCATACGGATTACATACGGAGGATGCCATGCGCAAAAAACGCTGACACACCCTGCCTACGGAGGAGCTACGGACCACTTTTTTCGGGACTTTTCAGCGTATTACGGCCGTAATATACGGACCGTATTGTTTTACGCTGTGTGTGACGCCGGCCTAACTCTTTTTCATGAGTAGAGAGGGTAGCTGAAGTGGAATCCATTTTATCTTCCAGATCAGAAGGACGAGAACCCAGCTCCCTGATTTCTTTAGAAAGTTATTTTGTTATTTTATCCAACATTTTAGATAATTCAGAGTGTACGACAGACTTGAACTGTGAAAGTAAAGCTGCTTGATCCAGAATAGAAGTGCTCGTCGGATATCTGGTTCTGAAAGCTGGGATCCTTTCTGAGTGAGCCCCATCAGGGAGAGATGAGCAGGATGAGTCATCTGGAGACTGCGGGCTGGAGGACATGTCGTCAGGATCTGCTGAAGATTGATTTCTATGGTTAGGAGTCGCTGAGATGGTTCTTCTTGACTTCGGCATGGGAGCATTCGTGTTATGTAAAATAGCCGGGTAGTTATTGCCCAGCTCTAGTTAAATGGAGTCAAACGGGGGCCAGATTACGTGTTAATCTCTAAAGGGAGAAGTGTGGTGAGGGTTAAGACATCACCACGGAAAGTCCCAAGTTTTAGGCTATGTGCACACTTTGCAGATTCCACTGCGGATTTTTCCGCAGTGGAATTCCAAAATCCGCAGTGAAAACCCGTCGCGGTTTTTACTGCGGATTTATCGCGGTTTTTACTGCGGTTTCTTCTGTGGATTTTCATCTGCAGTTTCCTATTGGAGCAGGTGAAAATCCGCAGAAAAGAAGTGACATGCTGCGGAATGTAAATCGCAGCGTTTCCGCACGTTTTTTTCCGCAGCATGTGCACTGCGTTTTTTGTTTCCCATAGGTTTACATTGTACTGTAAACTCATGGGAAACTGCTGCGGATCCGCAGCGGTCAAATCCGCTGCGGATCCGCAGCAAAATCCGCAAAGTGTGAATATAGCCTTAGGGTATGTTTCCACGTGCAGGAAACGCTGCGTGTCTGACGCTGCATAGAGCCGCAGCGTCAGACACGCAGCGTCCAGATGTTACAGCATAGTGGAGGGGATTTAATGAAATTCCGTCTCCACTATGCGTGGTAACACGCACGCGGCGTGCCTGCGACTCCGGACATGCTGCGCGTCTTTTCAGATCGCAGCATGTCCGTATATCTTGCGGCGACGCTGCGTCGCCGCAAGATATAGCACAGGGCCCTATGCGATGGGTGCGATGATGCCGGATGTGTGCTGTGAACACATCCGGCATCATCGTGTCCCAGAAGGGGGCGGGGCTTAGCGCAGAGCGGCAAAGCCGCTCCGACGATACCGCCGGCCATCCTGATCGTGGACACGCAGCCTGAGCCTGCCATTGTTTGTGTAAATAGGCAGGTGTAATTTCAGGTTAAAAAAAAAGTACAGATAAATATGTAAATTTCCAAGGATTTATCATTAAAAGGCAAATTACCTTGGCTTGTCATGCAATTCCGATGACTGGTCACTAGGTGTTATCAAAGTTCTATTGGCATGACCTGGGTAGGCTTGCATTTGAGAGTTCAAATATTTATGGAGAGGTCAAAGTTAGGCCTCAATAACCCTACGCGCTGCGGGTCAGGCGATCTTGACCAAGGATGGGTCAGATGAAAGCTGCGAGTCGGGGTAAGGGAGGGTGTTCTGGGCCGTAGATGGCCTTTTTTTTACTTACAGATTGCTCAGGATTTGGTGTTGTGGGATCAGAGCTCTCTCTGGCACGTCTTACTTCCTTGACTTCCAGCCATGCCCCCAGGTCCCCCTATTTTTCATAACCAGCAAAGCCAAAGCAGACAGCTGGGTGCTTTTATTAATAGGCTGAGAAGGTCCATGCATATTGGCCCTTTCCCAGTATAATAAGACCAGGTCACAGCTGTCTGCTTTTTCTTTGCTTGTTATTAAAAATAGGAGGACCCCACGTCATATTTGTTACATTTTTATTTTACACTGTCCCTATGCTAGTCAGAGCACAATGGCGGTGCCACCTGTGATCCGGTGTTTATACAGGCTGGGTCACGTGTTGTGCTCCGGATATTACGGTGTGACAGAGACTGTTGTATACCTGACCCTGAAGACAACAATTTGTGTAGTATGAATATTGTCATGTGGTTTTATTGCATTTTATGAGACCCTTTAAAATGTATAGAGTGTGTTATAATAACTGCAAAGTGTTATAAGTATTGATGCTTCTGTATGGGTACTGTAAGGTAACACCTAAGGTAACTCTGGTACACTCAAGTCAGGGGTAGGGAAAGTATAGAAAATAGGCTAGTTCTTAGAAAGTGATTGACAGGAACATTAGGATAGATAAGGCAATGGCTGACCTTATTAGTGTACAGTAATAGGAATAGTGCAGAATACAGCTAAATGTTTGGGACTAGCCCATCATGGATGGGGGTAGGTCAAGTGAAAAGGGGAATCACTTCCTGGGTTTGTTAGTTTGAGAAAGTGTGAGGTTTGTGTGAAGTTCTGGTTCAATCTGCAGTGGGCTGGAGGCACGTGGAGTACATATTGATCTGCCAGCATGAGGTTGTACCAAATTTCCTGTAGACATTCCTGTAATGTCTGGGATCTATGGCCCTAACTAGGCACTGAGAAGTGTGCCTTATTCCCTGCCAAACAGAGGAAGCCTGACAGGAAATTGCGAGAAGAAGATTATCAAGAGCCCTGCTGCAGACTTACAGCAGGAGTCTGTGCACGTGTTACAGAAGGACAGAGAGAGAGTAAAGAGCGCTGCGGTGAGGTTACTTTCCGGAGCGCAGGACCAGAAACACGTGACCTCTGGGGGAGTGGATGGAGGTGGAGCCAGACGCCAAGTGATGGCGGTGACCGGCGGAGCCGGACAGTAGTCTGAACGTGCAAAGACAAGCCGGGAGGTTGATGAAGTGCAAAAAGGGTGAGGCGTAAGCATGGTCGGGATGTAGCAAAAAGGTCGGGGAGCCGAAGATAGCGGTGCAGTACAAACGGGGCAGACATGAAGGAAGATAGAGTACCAAGCCGAAGGTCAGAGCCAGAAACAGACAATTAGCACAGAGTCACGAGGCAAAGCACAGAACGAGAAAACAGAGTCATACACAAGAAAGCAAATGGACTAAACAGTATGCAAGAACACCAGGGGGTCAGGCACACAGCCAAGACAGATGTATCACTGACAAGGATCCCCACATGAAGGTGGGTAAATATAGCCCTCCTCAAACCAGAAGGAGGCTATACAAATTAGCCCCGAGAGGACAGGGAAGGAACTCTGTCCACAACCATGACAGAGATGTAACGGATCTCGTTAGTGCTGTGGGGTAGGATGGGAAATCCCTAGTGTTGACTGGAGGATCAAGAATAGGGATAGTCCAAGCTGAACATAAGCAAAAGCTTGATATGTACTGTGTTGATGAAACTGGAGGATGCTGTGCCTGATACTGCATGTTAAAGACTGATGTATTTGAACTGTCCAACTTGTTAAAATGAACCGGGTGTCCCCTGATGTGTGCATGGCTGATCCAAGAACCAAGGATGTGGATGCAGCAGAGGCCTCCGGCATACAAGTGAATGTAAAGCAAACTTCAAAGCTCATTACATACTGTATGAACTGGGACACTGTTTGTGGGTTGCCAGGGAGAAGCAGCAGCTAACCCACTGCTACTGCCCTGGGCACCTTACATGGAAGTGCCCATAGACTAAAAGCTTATTAATTGGCTGCGCTGCAGCCTTTCAACAAACTTTATTTGGCACTGGACCCAACTAGTAAAACATACTTGTGGTAAAATGTCTGTGTTCAGAGTTTGGTACCGGACACTAAGTGTCCAGTACGAACCACAAGCTTTACCGTTCGGGTTTGCTCAGATGCGTATTTGAGGGGCATGTGCCCCTGGCGTAGCTGGCAGGAGTCGCCATTGGGCCACTCAATGTGGCAGTCTGAGGTGTCTCCTCTGGCAGTTGCACTTTGCCACCCCCCAGATTGGGAATCAGCCGTTCTCTGAGCCAGCTGACAAGCTGACAGTCGACTCCCAGTGAACAATTGTCTTGCATCTTTGAAACGCAGAATTGAAGCTTTAACCGCCGAGTAAGAGCAGCGTCAGCAGCATGATCAGGTCATGTGATCACATTGCTGACGTCACTCGCCGGTGATCAGAGGCACGAAGGTCATTGGAGGTAAGTACTTCAGTGGAGCTGAAGACACCGAAGATTTAGGGTAATGGGGGAGATTAAGTGTGTGGGGAAGATTTTGTGCGTGGAGGAGATTAAGTGTATGGGGGGTGGGATGGGGAAGATTTAGTGTGAGTGGGGAGATGTGGGGGAGATTTAGTGTGTGGGGTGGGGGGGATTTAGTGTGTGAGGCGGAGGGGTGAGGGAGATTTAGTGTGTGGGGGAGATTTAGTGTGTGGGGGGAGGGGGGAGGGTGCGAGAGATTTAGTGTTCAGACACAGTATGCTGAGTGGGGGAGATGGGTGCAGACACTGTATGGTGAGTTGGGGTATGGGTATGGACACAGTACGATGAGTGGGCAGTGGGTGCAGACACAGTATGGTAAGTGGGCACAAAATAAAGACTGAGTAGTGTGGGAGGTAGCATGGGGGACAGTGTAAGGGCACAGTCAGGAGGGGACATTATGTCAATGAAGGGGGGTGTGATGAGGTGGCACAGTACAGAAACTGAGCCCTATGTTCTGCGGAAGACTGGAGAATTATGTTAGGAGCATTACTGGGGTTGTACAAGTTTGTGATGAGTCTGCAGACATTATATGTGATTGCATACATTTCACAGTGCGCACTGCACGCTGTCAGGATTTTCTAGTGTTGGTGATTTGCATACATGCAGTCATGTACCGACTACTGTAGACTTGCGTGACCTCACTCAATGACATTAAATTTATCAAGGTGGGACACATCTAGTCGGAATGTCACCAGAAGTATACAAATCTCACACTTGTGCTGACATGAGCGTCCATTCTTGCCACCAGCAAGGGAGAAAAAAAATCCTATAAAGTGCGCAGTGCATGGGTTGAGAATTCAGATGCCTGCAGTCACATAGAGTGACTGCAGACTTCCTCTCAAACCTGGATGCACCCTTTAATTATAAAATGAAGCTCTGCAGCCAATCCTAATAGCGTGTAATATCTTCACCATCAGGATTCAGCTCTGCTTGCAGGTTCCAGCAGTCATCACATGGCCACTTCACTCATATGCGATTATCATACTTACGATCATGTGACAACAAACTTCTCTTCCTGCTTCTCTGTTTTTCACTGACCATTGAGAGAATTAGGCAGAGCAGATCGTCGGCATGTCACAGTGTTCTATGCCACAGAATGGTAAGATATCTGTAAAATACGGACGGAAAATGGATGTTCCGTATTCCATCCGTTTTTTTTCTCGCAAGTTAGTTAATATAGTAGGTGTTGCTTCTGTAAGCATACTAAAATGTTTGTATTAATTTTTACAGTAAAATAATGCTGCAGTGTAAAGTAGTTTTGTAGATCTCCTAACAGAGAGAGAGCACACTTTTGTTACATTTTAAGAAACAATAATTAAAAGAAAATGTTTTACTGTTATTAAAATGTTAATTCACATCTGTAAAATAAAATTCCAAAATAACAAACTAGACTTGTTGTGATTTATTCACATATGCATCATAGCTTCGAATTATAGGGAGAAACAACGCTGTACCACAGCCATCTGATTAACCCTACTGGCTGGCCACCTAATGGTTCTTGTTGATGGATAGGATATAATTGCGTGCAAATCTGGAGGAGCAGCAGATGTAGTCTCTAATGTAAGTCAAAAAGCCTAAGCAATGCAGCATTTGTAATACAGAATATCTATTTCCGTCCACAGTTATTGGTTAAGTTTACATTAAAACTGTTCTTCCTGAGGAATCAGAGTTTAAGTTCCATAATTACCTTACTAGGTTGCAACAGGAGGTAAGAAAAAATATGCCTTTTTTCCATAAACAGCACAACAGTGTTTTTTTTTTAATAACAGATTGATCAGAGGTAACGGTCACAAGCTCTCAATGCTATAAGATCCTTGTTCTGGCATAGTAGTGACTTCCAGATCTCCAGCTTAGGGCTCATTTCCACTTGGGAGAAAAAAAACCGGTCCGATTTACAGACCGAAAAAACGGAGGTAAATCATGCAATTGTCATGCGAGTGTCATGTGATTTTTTTTTTTTTTATCGCAACATCCGTATGACATCCGTATTACATCCGTATGCAATCCGTGTGCAATGCGATTTTTAACATGAGCTTTTACATACAGCAGTTCTCTGACATTTACACATCGTTTTACAACGAAATATTCTTCAAAACACACATATATATTTAATACAGCGCTAGATAGCAGAAAAGCCGGTAATTCAATTGCTGGCTTTTGCTATCTCCTTCCCAAACCCGACAGGATATGAGACATGGTTTACATACAGTAAACCATCTCATATCCCTTTTTTTTTTTCACATATTCCTGACCACTAATGTAAGAAGTGTCTGTGTGTAAAACTTTGTGGCTCTAGCTGTTAAAATAAAGGGTTAAATCACGGAAAAAATTGGCGTGGGCTCCCGCGCAATTTTCTCCGCCAGAGTGGGAAAGCCAGTGACTGGGGGCAGATATTAATAGCCTGGAGAGGGTCCATGGTTATTGCCCCCCCACCCCCGGCTAAAAACATCTGCCCCCAGCCACCCCAGAAAAGGCACATCTGGAAGATGCGCCTATTCTGGCACTTAGCCACTCTCTTCCCATTCCCCTGTAGCGGTGGAATATGGGGTAATAAAGGGTCAATGTCACCTTGCTATTGAATTGCCGACTTTTCAAAGGACACAGGTGCGTAAAAATCGGACGGTCCGAGTGCTGTGCAATTTTTTTTTTTTTTCTCGCACCCATTGACTTACATTGGCGAGTATCGTCCGAGAATCGCAGCAATACACAGGATGCTGCAATTTTTTTCTCAGTCCGATTTCAGCTGAGAAAAAATTGCAGATGAGATGTCACCTATTGAATAACATTGGTCCGAGTTCAATCCGATTTTTTTTTTTTTTTTTATCGGATTGCACTCAACCGTTTTCCTCGCAAGTGGAAATGAGCCCTTACACAGGAGCAATCCTGGAGGTCACAACCTGCAATGGACTAAGTGGAGCAGTGCCGAGAACAGATGAAGACAGTGGCTGGTAAGTATAATTCTAGGGGCAAGGAACTTAAATTAGTGACAACACTCCAGTGCTGCAATAAAACAAAATGCTGGATTTCAAAGCAAGTCTGCTCCAAAAGGCTCCACAAAATCCTCTGAGTGCACGTCCCCTATGATATAGTTTCAGCCAGAGGTTTAGTTTTGTTAGACGATAGTCTGGTGAAAGGCAAATTTTAAATGCTTTCATGAAGATCCAGAACATGCTTTCTATCTCTGATGATTATTATTTAGGCAGAGGACATGTTAGGCTATGTGCACACGTAGGAAAAGAGGTGCAGAATTTTCTGCACAAAATCCGCATCTCCTGGCAGAATCCGCAGCTGCGGATTTGCCACGGTTTTTATGCAGATTTTGAGCGTTTTTTATGCGGAATTGATGCGGATTTTTTGCAGATTTTCTGCAGTTTTTGCCACTGCGGATTTCTATCATGGAGGGGTGCAGAAACGCTGCATATCCGCACAAAAGAAGTGACATGCACTTCTTTGAAATCCGCAGCAATTCCACACTGAATTTTCCGCACCATCTGCACAGCTATTTTTTTTATCCCATTGATTTAGATTGTACAGTACATCACAGTGCGAATCTGCAGCGTTTCTGCACGGAAAAATCCGCTGTGGATCCACAGCAAATCCGCATCGTGTGCACATAGCCTAAGGAATTTAATAATCTACTTAGTAATTGCTCTCCTTGATACAATCAGGATTATTAGAATCCAGATAGATATTCCAAGCTGGAATGAACAGAGTCCTAAAATGCTCACATCCACTCTGTAGGTTTGTGTAACCTGTAAAGAAATAAGAAATATTGAGATTGAAAAGCAGTTTAGTTTCTTTAAATTATCTTTTTCAAATTGTTATTCTCAAGAAGACTGTGGTGTAACTTGTCAATTTAGTGGCTTGTCTTAAGATTCACATACAAGTTGCAAAATACATTTTATATTATTTGTATGAAAAACAAATTTACTACTATTTATTGAGACAATGTTTGCTCAAAAATGAAAGGGGCTGTCAAGGCTTGGGCTTCAAGTCTGTGAACCCTCACAGTGCGCACACTGCATGCTGTCAGGATAACCTGGTGCTGTTGCCGGGAACAGACGGGCACGTGACCAAAAGTACGCGATTTGCCTAAATGTGGTCTTATGCCGACTGGATGTGCGCTGCCTGGCTCAATACAAATGAATTGAGCGAGGCCTGACACTTCTAGTTGTAAAGTGGCTGGAGGTATGTAAATCGCATATTTGTGGTCCCGAGTCCCGACGCCAGCACTGGAGAATCCTGGCAGTCTGCTGTGCACATGCTGTGAAGAGTCACAAGTCTGCAGTCACAAAGACTGAAGATGCTCTACATTAATCACTTTTCTCTGTAGCTTTGTGAACGAGAAGTGCCTTTTTAATTTGTCTTTTTGAGTTGTTTCCTGAGACCTTTTTCAACATTTTTTTCCGCTGGTGTTTTCTGGAATGTTTGTCAGCTTTTTAGGAAGTCTTTTAACTGGCGTTCTCCAGATATCATTAAGCAAAGAAGAAAACGCTAGCATATTCTTAAAGTGAAAACTGATACAACTCTGGCATCTTCTGGTCATCTTTACACCTTTGCCTTTAATGTGTATTGTAAAGTATTGAGTATCGTCCTGGAGGAATGTCCATGTTACTACCTTTAAATGCTTGACATATTTGAAAGCCCCAAGTATTTAAATGATGTTCAAAAGCCTAAATATATGAACAGCAAGTCATTTTCCAATCTCATACAAATTAATAAGACTGTTCTTTGATTGTTTTTTTTTCGATCTTTTTCTACCATTTTTTATCAAGCGCACTTGCTAAAAAAAAAAGTTGGGAAGAAACTCACTGTGAACATTCTCTAATTCTCCTCCAATAGTACTATGTGAAGTGATTAAAATATTTGCAATAATAAACACTTAGAAGTAACAGTAGCATCAGGGTATGTGCACACGTTGCGGATTTGGCCCTGCAGATCCGCAGCAGTTTTCCATGCGGTGTACAGTGCCATGTAAACCTATGGAAAACCAAATCTGCTGTGCACATGCGCATACGCAGAAACACAGCGGTTTATTTTCCGCAGCATGTCAATTCTTTGTGCAGAATCTGCAGCGTTTTTAGGCCTATTCCATTATAGGAATTTGCAGGTGTAAAAACGCAGGCGAAATCCACACAAAATCTGCACAAAATCAGCAGAAAACCCACAGGGTCTGCAGAATCCACGCGGAAAAATCCGCAATCGAATCCGTAACGTGTGCACAAACCCTAAATAACAATATAGTAGGTATTTTGTGTAACTTACATCACTTTTGTTATGTGGAAATAGTGGTGGGTAGGAAAATTCTAAAGAGTAAACAACAATGGCTGCTGCAGAGGCCGTGATACTTAATATCTCTGTCAGAGCTGAAAAGATTTCCTATAAAATAAAGTGGTTAGCCATCAAAAGTGGAACTACACAAAATGTATCACATACAATATAGAAGCATAAAAAATAGACACATTTAAATTAAAGCTAGAAGGCTAATTCTCCTAGTTCAAAAGTAATAATGAGCAAATCATTCAAATTTTTTGATTTTTAAAATGATACAGAGGTAGTACATCCACAGTACAGTGCCTTGAAAAAGTATTTATACCCCTAAACTTCTGCACATTTTTTCACATTACATCCACAAACTTAAATATATTTTTTCAGGAGTTTATGTGACATACCAACACAAAGTAGCTGTAACGCCGGCATCCCTGCATGGTTCTTTTCCCTTTTCCCAGCAGGGATGCCTACATACTCACCACCACAGCCAATCGGGAGCATCTCCTGCTCTGGCCTCCATTGCAATTTCCTGGTCCAAATGCTCATGCTTAGGGCAAACGCGCACACAGAACGCACGCTACGGAAATACCCCCAGCCTATAGCTATACCTATATGTATTTATGGCCCCCACCCGTGTAGGGAGATGCCTGAGCATCTTCAGTACCTAGTTAGTCTTGTACTCACTAGTTTGTTATCAGGTCCCTGTTTCTGAACCAGTTCTGCTATCCTATGCCAGATTGTGTCCTGTTAGCCTGAACCCGCCCTGCCAGAACATAACCTGTACCTGAACCCATTCTGTATTTATTAGTAATTCTGTCCAAACCTGTACCCGCTCAGTCTGAACCAGCATCAGTATCCAGACCACTAGTGGCCCTATTATTTTTCTGTCTTAAGCCTAACTTCACCATCAGAGGCTCTAGGAAGACAAGGTAGCTGTTTAGTTACACCACTCAAGGGTAAGCCTGGCTAGTGGAGAAGTGGTTCCACAACCCACCAACATGACAGTTTGCACAGGCCATGGACCCCGTTGACCCAAATACCCCTTCACTCTAGTTGTTTCAGGAGCTGACTCTCCTACGTGATCAGCAGGATAAAATATTGACCTACTTGCAGTTTTATCCGCTCCAACCCAAGTTGCAGCAACGTCGGCAGTCACTATTCAGTCTGCAATTAATGTACCAGGAGTTGGTCCTTGTCTGTCTGCTCCGCCATATTTCGATGGAGATCCCAAACAGTACCATGGAATTATTAACCAGTGTATGCAGCACTGTGAACTGCTGTCCTACCAGTTTCCCTCTGAACGAGCTGAAGTGGCATTTCTGATATCCCACCTTGGAAGAGAAGCCCTCAAATGGCTCTGTCCTTTTTGGGAGAGTGGGGATCCTGTGACATTAGATCTGCTTGTCTTCCTGAGGAAGTTACGAATGGTCATCGACGAGCCGGGTAATGTCACCCCAGTCGTATCCTCCCTCTTCAGAGAGCATCAGGGAGGTCTCACTGTAGGCCAATATGCCATTTAGTTTGCACCCTGTCTTCAGAACTTGGCTGGAACAACAAGGTGATGGTAGCCAGCTTTTGGGAGGGTTTGTCTGGAGGGATTAAGGACAAACTGGCAGGTTGAGACATCTCCACAACTCTTGATGACGTAATCTCCCTGGCTATCCGGATAGATCTCAGATTCTAGGAACGTTCCAAAGAGGCACCGCGTGAAAAAAGATCGAGGCATTTGGGTCCGTCCTTCCAGAGAGTGCTCATTCCCCAGCTTCCTGCAGCACATTACTCTCCTGAACCTATACAGGTCGACTGCATTATGCTGGCTGAGCAATGGAAGGAACACTGTTGTGTCAAGAGGTTATACTTCTACTGTGGTAATATGGAACATTTCATCTGCTCTTGTCCTGAGAAGTTGGGAAATTCCTAAGCCTAGAAGTCTGTAGGAGCGGCTTCCTTGGGTTAGAATAATTCCTCTCTACTGTTGACTCTGGCTGTATCTGTGTCATGTGGAGTTACCCAGTTCATTGAGACAGCCTACATAGATTCCGGTTCGGATGGAAACTTCATGCAGCAAGCCGTGGTATAACGGTACCAGATTCCCATCTGATGCCTTCAGAGTCTTTTTATGGTGTCATTGGACAATTGAAGGGCCCATTCTGAAATAATTCATTTTATTACGAAGAAGGTGGAGCTCCAGATAGGAATTCTGCATACAGAGATGACCTTCTATACGTTGCTTAGCTTGTCGCATCCACTTCTCCTGGGCCCATCCTAGACTGGAGATCCGTTGAAGTGGGGACAGTCTTGCCACAAAAAGTGTCTTGTCCCTATACCGCCGGGTCTGCCACTCGCTTACTGATCATACACTGACGTCTTCGATAAGAGGAAAGTGGAGAAGTTACCTCCAAATAGATCGTACGATTGTCCTTTGACCTACCCTGGGATCTTTTCCTCCTCGAGGTTGTATATACCCTCTGTCTTAGGCAAAGATCCTCGCCATGTCTGATTATATTAAGAAGAACCTGGCAAGGGGATTCATCTGGAAGTCTTCCTCACTGGCAGGATCTGGTTTCTTCTTTGTCACAAAGAAGGGTGGAACTCTACGGCCTTGTATAGATTATAGCGCTCCCAACCAGATCATGGTTTAAAACAAATATCCGTTGCCACTAATCTCAGAATTGTTTGATCGTCTTAGAGGTGCCAGGTTCTTCACCAAGCTTGATCTGAGAGGACCATACAACCTAATCCGCATACGCCAAGGAGATGAGTGGAAGATTTCTTTCAACACCTGAGATGGTTACTATGTTGTGTACCGTTTGGGCTCAGTAACTCCCCAGCTGTCATATAAGAATTTGTGAATGATATCTTCCGAGATCTTTTACTCTTGCGTGATGGTTTATCTGTATGATATCCTGGCTTTCTGTCAGAATCTGCCTTCTCATAGGAACATTCGCCAGGTCTTGCAAAGACTAAGAGAGAATCGCCTGTATGCTAAGTTTGTGAAATCCGTCTTTGAACTGTCCACTCTGCCTTTTTCTAGGATATATAATCTCGGACAAGGGTTTGATGATGGATCCTGAAAAGGTGTCTTCAATTCTCAAATGGTCGCATCCTGCTGGCATTAAGGAAATTCAGACATTTTTCAGATTTACCAACTATTAACACCTGGATTTATTCCTCACTTCTCTTCTCAACTCTCAGAGTGCCTTCATTTCAGCAATGATCCGCAAGGGGCGCCAATCTAAAGGTTTGGAGTGCAGGAACTACAGTAAGAACGCATTTCTGTCCCTAAATCATGCCTTCTCTTCTGCTTCTGCACTACATAGACCTGAGATCAACAAACAATTATTCCTGGGAGTGGATGTCTCATCCTATGGATCAGGGGCTGTTCTCACGCAGAAGTCATCCAGTCGAATGGTCACTTGCAGATTCATAACCAAGGCCTTCTCTGCCAATGAACATAACTACTCAATTGTCGATCATGAGTTATTGGCAATTAAGATGGCTTTAGAGGAGTGATGTTCCTGCTCACCTGTTTATCATATACACAGACCATAAGAACTTTGCTTACCTGCAGTCCGGACAAAGGCTGAATCCGCGCCAAGCTAGGTGGTCGCCGCTCTTTGCCCTTTTTGTCTTTGCAATATATTTTCGTTCAGCCGAGAGGAATGTCAAGGCGTATGCGCTTTCTAGGTCCTTTCTACCTACCGACCAAGAGGAGGAATCTCAATTTATCATGGAGTCCTTCAAGATTGCTACTATGGTTCTGGAAAACTTGTCTCAGATTTCTACAGGAAAGATGTTTGTGTCAGAATCAGATATGAAGCTAGTTCTGATGTGGGGGCACTCTTCAAAGTTGGCTGGTCATACCGAGCAGAGAAAGACTTCAGATCTTATCTTGCGTCATTATTGGTGGCCAACCATACGTAACGATATTGTGGACTTAACTTCAGTCTGTTCTTCCTGTGCTTGTAACAAGATTCCCAAGCATCTTCTGTCCAGGTGACTTTTACCACTTCCTGTGCCTTCAGCTCCCTGGCAGCACATTGCCATGGACTTTATTATGGATTTCCTGGTGTCCTCTGGATGCTAAGTCATATGGTAATAATGCAAATCCCAAAATCATATTGGTAGATCAGAAACGGCTCCATATAATATGCGAAAAATAGGAGAACCCGGAGCATATAGTAAATATATAAACAACTTCTTTATTAGTACAAACATTAAAAAACCACTTATCAGTAATATAGTAGGTGCATATAGTCCAATGAATAACAACAGTAGGGGGGAAAAAAAGAGAACCCACCCTCTATAGCCTCATATAAAACAGTAGTCACATAAAGGAGATGGAACAGCCAACACATCAGTGTGCTATAACCTGCTGGCATGGCAAGCTAGTAGGAGGTAAATAATATGATGATCCCATCAGATAACAGTGTAAATCTCCGTAGCTGAGACGGAGTATAAAGAGGACGCTTACCAGCACTGGAGGGAGGCAGAGGGGAAGGGTCCCGCCGGACAAAAGGACCCTGACAAGCGTTTCGCGGCTAAACCACGCCGCTTCCTCAAGGGGATATGTGCAGGAGGCGGCAGGAGGCGGCCAGGACCTGCTGATAACCCTGCCGACCTCAGTCACGTGTCTCTAGGCGGCCAATAGTGATGGCGCCAGCGGCGCATGCGCCCGGCGATGTACAGGTCCCCCATGGAGGCGCGGCGTCAGGCTCAGAGCGCACACCCCGGGAATTCACCCGGAGTGACCGCACCAAGCACATAGACGCCCGCCCACATGGGGGAGCCGCACATCAGACGGGCGATGCGCGCGGCCATCACAAGAGGTGACTCATAGAGGACAATAACCACCGCCAGTGGAAATAATCAACACTGAGCCTCAATAACTCTGCCTGGCATTGAAAAAATCGCAAACGACATAGTCCAGCAATGTTACACTGGGCCACGGACAGGAAAAGGGGCACCGTTATATCTAGGGCACAACAAACAAGTGAATGGTTGTAACAGTCAAAGCACCCATGATAAAAAAGGGGGGAAGATGGCAGTGTATATGTTAGTTCACGCTTCTGCACAGGGGGAATCTCGGGCCATCTCCGCTGCAGTCTCCCATTCTTATCCAGCCGCAGTGGAGTCTGCTCAGCAGGGACGTCGGTCCCAGCGTCTTGCTCAGTCTCACTCTGTACAGAGAGTGACTGCTGCTTCTTCAGCTTCTACCATTAAAGCCAGTGCTGGCCAGCAGCAAGCGGACTTCTCTGGGACTAAGTCCTTGTCTGCACACACTGAGCATGCCCAGGGCAAGATCTCCCGTTGGAGATCGAGGGTCATGTGCTCAGGCTCTGCAGCACATTCCATTGGTCCTCTTGGCAGGTCTTGGAAGGGCAAAGTTTCTGTGGCCACTTCCTGTGCTGCAACTATATAAACTGCGCATGACCGCACGGCCATGCGCTAGTGTACATTTGCTTACGTGTGTTTGTTGTGAGTGCAAGTCGTCCTTGGATACCCCTTCCCTATTGAATGTCTGTTCGCGGAAGGTGTATGGTTGCTATCTAGCGCCCGATTTATCCTACAGCACTATTCACACGTTACAGCGTCCAGTTGCTGTGACCGCCAGTACGGCGCCGTGCACTTCCTCTGTGCTTTCCTTACCCAAGCCTGGGTGGTTAGTGGCGTTCATCAGTGCGGCACCGCATGCACTCTTGTGCCCTAATATTGTTATTCTGCTTCCTTACACACCCAGTTGCGGTGTTGTGCCAGCAAGGGTCTAATCGGACTTCAATCCTAGTTGGGGTTGAGTTCGCTGACTACTTGCTCGCCTTCTATGTGCGGTACCGCGATCCTGTGACACAACAGGATCGCTTCCTTCACGCTGGGTGAAGTTTAACCCACGTGTGTATACTTATGAGTACCGCCATATAGTCCGTCATTACTTAGCAGCAGGTTCCATCTCTGCATGATGGACCCCGGGCTGCGAACGCACCATACACTATCTGTTTTATTATTTGGTGCGTTCCGCTAGCCCTAACATTACACTAGCGCCAGGGTCTGGCTAGTAATGACGGACAAACAGCAATCCTTGCGGTATATCCAGCAGCTGGAGGGTAGGTTGGCGGCTCTTGAGAGCGCAACCTCAGCTGTGGATGTTACCGCAGTTGCTGTACAGGCTGCTAGCGTGGCTGCAGCAACCCTGTCCATTGCCACCCCTGCTCCGACATTTTCTCGCCTCCCGCTGCCAGAAAAATTTTCTGGTGATAGCAAGTTTTGTAGGGGATTTGTGAGTCAGTGCTCTATTCACCTCGAGCTCCTGGCTGCACGTTTTCCCACAGAGCGAGCTAAGGTGGGATTTATAGTGTCTCTCTTGTCGGACAGGGCGTTGGAATGGGCTACGCCGCTGTGGGAGCGTGGTGATCATGTGGTGCAGAGTGCTCCGCTGTTTCTGAGAACTCTGAAACAGGTCTTTTTAGGACCTCAAGTCACCTATGATACTGCGCTCCAACTGCTGGCATTAACTCAGGGTGAGTCCTTGGTCAGTCATTTTGCCGTCCAATTCCGCACTTTAGCTTCTGAGCTGGATTGGTCGGATAAAGCTCTTATCCCCATATTTTGGAGGGGCCTGGCTGACCACGTTAAGGACGCTCTGGCCACTAGGGAGATTCCTGCCACACTGGAGGAGTTAATAACTGTCTCCACTCGAATTGACCTCCGTTTTAACGAGCGGAGGTTAGAGCGAGCCCAGTGTAGGCAGAGGTTTCGGCTGGCTCCTACCTTCGCCAAACCTCTGGAATCTCCGGTCCTGGTTCCTGAGTCACATGAGGCCAGGGAAGTGTCACAAGCGGGATCTAAGTCTCGGACCGCTTGTGCACTCAAGGTCTGTCATGTTTGCCAGCAGTCAGGACATCTAGCCACCAGATGTTCTCAGCGGTCGAGGAAACGTCAGCGTCTAGTGGTAGTAGGTGGAGGTACACTAGACACGGCGACGTTTGCCTCTAAATTGTCCTTTAAGGGGACAATTACTATAGGCTCATTCTCCCACTCGGTAGAGCTCTGCGTGGATTCTGGGGCGGAGGGCAATTTTATGTCTTCTGCCTTCGCCCAATGTCACGCAATACCCCTGGTTATGCTAGCTCAACCAGTAACGGTACGAGTGGTGAATGGGTCGACACTGCCCTCACAGATAACACACCAGACCATCCCTTTTACTCTGTCCATGTCGCCATCTCATCAGGAGATTATATCTCTGCTCGTCATTCCAGAGGGAATTGATGAGGTCCTGTTGGGAATACCTTGGCTACGGTACCACTCTCCTCATATCGAGTGGTCCTCTGGCAGAATCCTGGGATGGGGTGAATCTTGTGGGGGTAGGTGTCAGAGGGAGTGCGTTCAGGTTGCTACTACAGAGGTACCCGCAGATCTTTCCTCTCTCCCCAAGCAGTATTGGTCTTATGCAGACGTGTTCTCCAAAAAGGCGGCGGAGATCCTTCCGCCCCATCGCCCCTATGACTGTCCTATTGATCTCTTGCCTGGTGCTGAGCCTCCCCGGGGTCGAGTCTATCCGCTATCTCTCCCGGAGACGGAGGCAATGTCACAGTACATCCAGGAAAATCTGGCAAGAGGATTCATTAGGAAGTCAGTGTCACCTGCTGGGGCAGGGTTCTTCTTCGTGCAGAAGAAGAATGGGGAATTGCGTCCATGCATAGACTACAGGGGTCTTAACGCTATCACCGTTAAAAATAAGTATCCTTTGCCCTTGATATCTGAGCTCTTTGATAGGCTTCGGGGAGCAAGGGTATTTACTAAACTAGATCTGCAGGGTGCTTACAACCTGATTCGCATCCGTGAGGAGGACGAATGGAAGACGGCTTTTAACACCAGGGATGGGCACTATGAATATCTGGTGATGCCCTTCGGGCTCTGTAATGCCCCAGCCGTTTTCCAAGACTTTGTGAACGATATCTTCTGGGATATGCTTTCCACCTCGGTCGTAGTCTATCTGGATGATATTCTCATCTACTCTCCAGATATTGACTCCCACCGGTGAGATGTTTGCAAAGTCTTCGACCTCCTACGGGCAAACTCCCTCTATGCCAAGTACATCATCTCTGCCCAGGGATTGGCTATGGATCCTGCCAAACTACAGGCTGTGATGGACTGGCAGGAACCCCATTCTCTTAAAGCGGTGCAGCGCTTTATGGGGTTCATTAATTATTATCGCCAGTTCATTCCGCACTTCTCAACTTTGGTAGCTCCCTTGGTTGCCCTCACCAAGAAGGGGGCGAATCCCAAATTGTGGTCTGAGGAGGTCTCCAAGGCCTTTAACTCTATAAAGTCACACTTCGCTAGCGCTCCCATCCTACATCGCCCCGATGTTGATAAGCCATTTATCATGGAGGTGGATGCCTATTCTTTCTGTTGGTGCTGGAGCAGTCCTCTTCCAAAAGGATGCTCAAGGTCGGAAGCATCCTTGCTTCTTTTTCTCCAAGACCTTCTCACCAGCAGAGAGGAATTATTCCATCGGGGACAGGGAGTTGCTAGCCATGAAGTTGGCTTTCTCGGAGTGGAGACATCTCTTGGAGGGAGCACGTTTTCCCTTCCAAGTCTTCACAGACCATAAAAATTTGGTGTACCTGCAGACAGCCCAGCGGTTGACTTCTCGCCAGGCCAGATGGTCCTTATTCTTCTCCCGGTTTCATTTCACCCTCCATTTTCTTTCTGGGGAGAAGAACATTCGGGCCGACGCTCTCTCTCGCTCCGTTGTGTCATCTGCGGAGGAGGAGGAGGAGCCTCGGCTTATTGTCCCCACCGAGAGCTTGAGAACTGTGGCCCCGGTTTCGCTAGAGTCTGTGCCCCCGGGCAAGACTTTTGTTCCATCCAATTTGCGACCGGAGGTTCTCTCTTGGGCACACTCGTCCAGGGTGGGTGGACATTTTGGTACCAAAAGGACATCTGAGTTACTGGCGAGGACGTACTGGTGGCCGCATATGGCTCGTGATGTCGCAGAGTATGTTCGGGCGTGTGTCTCTTGCGCCAAGAACAAGACTCCTCGGCAACGTCCATCTGGTTTGCTTTTTCCTCTGCCGGTGGCGGACAGGCCCTGGGAGATGTTCGGGATGGACTTTGTGGTGGGCTTACCCAAGTCTCGTAACTGCACCATTATCTGGGTGATCACCGACCATTTTTCCAAAATGGTGCACTTGGTGCCTCTTTCACGGCTACCTTCTGCACGGGCGTTGGCTGTCTTGTTCGTCAAGCATATCTTTCGCCTAAACGGTATGCCAGACAAAATTGTTAGTGACCGGGGTCCCCAGTTTGCGTCTCGATTCTGGAGAGAGCTCTGTCGTCTACTCAGTATTGAGTTGAATCTCTCTTCGGCATATCATCCCGAGACGAATGGGTTGGTAGAGAGGGCCAACCAGACCTTGGTCACATATTTACGACATTTTGTTTCTGCCAGGCAGGATGACTGGGCATCCTTGCTACCGTGGGCAGAGTTTGCACTTAACAATGCCGTAGCCGACTCCACCGGTCAGACTCCATTCCTCCTAAATTACGGCCAGCATCCGCGTGTTCCTGTGCCCATGCCTGTATCTTCTGCTGACTCCAGGGTGGCAGACTGGGCTGTGGAGGCACGGGACATTTGGGACCGCACGCAGGATGCCATTCGGGCCTCCAAGGAGAGAATGAGGTCCTCCGCCGATGTTAATCGGCGCCCCTCTCCGACCTTTGCTCCTGGCGACTTGGTGTGGCTCTCCGCCCGTAACATCAGGCTGCGAGTTGAGTCCACTAAGTTTGCTCCTCGCTACTTGGGTCCCTTCAAGGTTCTCGAACAGGTTAATCCTGTGGTCTACCGTTTGGCTCTTCCTCCACGCTTGGTTATCACCGACACCTTTCATGTGTCCCTCTTGAAACCCGTATACATGTCCCGGTTTTCCGAGTCATCTGCCGGGACATCGGGTTCGTCTACGGACGATTACGAGGTGAACGCAATTTTGGGGTGCAAGGTGGTACGCGGCAAAAAGTTCTATCTGGTGGATTGGAAGGGTTATGGCCCAGAGGACAGGTCATGGGAGCCTGCTGAAAACATTCGGGCCCCACAGCTCATTGCTGCCTTCGAGCGTAGCGAGGCCCAAGGAGGGGGGGGCCTAGGAGGGGGGGTAATGTTAGGTCTCGAGTTCCCGCTTCTGCACAGGGGGAATCTCAGGCCATCTCCGCTGCGGTCTCCCATTCTTATCCAGCCGCAGTGGAGTCTGCTCAGCAGGGACGTCGGTCCCAGCGTCTTGCTCAGTCTCACTCTGTACAGAGAGTTACTGCTGCTTCTTCAGCTTCTACCATTAAAGCCAGTGCTGGCCAGCAGCGAGCGGACTTCTCTGGGACTAAGTCCTTGTCTGCACACACTGAGCATGCCCAGGGCAAGATCTCCCGTTGGAGATCGAGGGTCATGTGCTCAGGCTCTGCAGCACATTCCATTGGTCCTCTTGGCAGGTCTTGGAAGGGCAAAGTTTCTGTGGCCACTTCCTGTGCTGCAACTATATAAACTGCGCATGACCGCACGGCCATGCGCTAGTGTACATTTGCTTACGTGTGTTTGTTGTGAGTGCAAGTCGTCCTTGGATACCCCTTCCCTATTGAATGTCTGTTCGCGGAAGGTGTATGATTGCTATCTAGCGCCCGACTTATCCTACAGCACTATTCACACGTTACAGCGTCCAGTTGCTGTGACCGCCAGTACGGCGCCATGCACTTCCTCTGTGCTTTCCTTACCCAAGCCTGGGTGGTTAGTGGCATTCGTCAGTGCGGCACCGCATGCACTCTTGTGCCCTAATATTGTTATTCTTCTTCCTTACACACCCAGTTGCGGTGTTGTGCCAGCAAGGGTCTAATCGGACTTCAATCCTAGTTGGGGTTGAGTTCGCTGACTACTTGCTCGCCTTCTATGTGCGGTACCGCGATCCTGTGACGCAACAGGATCGCTTCCTTCACGCTGGGTGAAGTTTAACCCACGTGTGTATACTTATGAGTACCGCCATATAGTCCGTCATTACTTAGCAGCAGGTTCCATCTCTGCACGGTGGACCCCGGGCTGCGAACGCACCATACACTATCTGTCTTATTATTTGGTGCGTTCCGCTAGCCCTAACAGTATATAGTTGCATGTATTATACAGAATAAACAATATCTATAAAATTCATATCACATTACATTAATGCATACATATATACATAACATCATACCAATATGTACCGCAACATGGAACAGATGAAAAGTATTTATACACTCAAAATGTCCAATGGTATTGTGGCAAACAGCCAATTCCTGTCCGTAAAAGGCATTTGTGTCGTTGAAGGTGGCAGAGGTAATGGGATGTAGACTCCAAGCGTTATGCTATAAAACAACTGAAAGAAATGAAAGATGTGATATTTAAACCGGCGGACAAGGGGGGAATGTGGTGGTCTGGCCGTGTGTTAAATACGAGCGGGAAGTTTTCCGGCAGCTCAAAGATTCCAATACGTACCTCAAGCTATCCTCCAACCCTACGGTCTCTTTCTCATGGGAATTACAAAACATTTTGATTGGGGCCTTTGAGGCAAATATCATCACCAAATAGGTACTTGATGGACTGACTGTCAAGTCTCCTAGGGTCCCAACATTTTATTTGCTGCCTAAGATGCACAAGGATGCCCTTGACCCCCCCGGGTCGTCCGATTGTGTCTGGTATTGACGGCATCTGTGATTCTGTCTGTCAATTTATTGACTATTATCTCAAACCGCTTGTTGAGACTCTCCCATCGTACATCAAAGACACTACGGACGTCCTGTCAAGGGTCGATGGCATCCTTGTGGATCAGGCTACCATTCTTGTTACTGCCGACGTCGAGGGGCTGTATACGTGCATAGATCACTCCCATGGGTTGGATGCTGTCCGCCGCTTCTTGGGGGCCTCCGACCTGGACGGCCCTCTGTGTGAGCTTATCCTCGAGCTGGTTGAGTACATCCTCACCCACAATTTCTTTGTCTTTAAAGACACTTTTTATTTACAGATACGCGGCACAGCCATGGGCGCGGCTTGTGCGCCCTCGTATGCCAATCTCTTCCTTGGCGCCTGGGAGAGAGATATTTTTGGTGACGGGGGCCCATGTGCTGTGCTGGTACCGTTACATCGATGATATTCTGTTTTTGTGGGGGGGGGGTCTGCTCACCAGCTCGAGGATTTCATGAAGACTTTGAACAATAACAGGCAAAATATAAGGCTCACATATACCTCTAGTGAGACTACGGTGGACTTTCTGGATGTCCGCCTGGAGGTTGACTCTGACCGGCGCATCCAGACGGATGTCTTCAGAAAGCCTACCTCTGTTAATTCTTTGTTGCATGCCAGCTCTGCTCACTACCCGGCCACCGTGAGGGCCGTCCCGGTCGGACAGTTCCTCAGGATGCGGCAGATTTGCTCCTCTGAGGCTAAATTTGAATCACAGGCAAGAGATCTAAAACAGAGATTTACTGCCCGCGGCTATAGCCGCAGATCTATCAAAGCCGGGTACGATCATGCCCGTCAAACCCCACGGAGTGATCTGTTGCACTCCACCACTCGACGTCGGGTTGAGGGTGGAGATGGCCACATCGAATTCATCTCCACCTTCAATCATGAGTGGGAGAGTATGCGTTCAATCCTCAAAAAACACTGGCCCGTTCTTCAGACAGAACCCTCCCTGCGTGCTGCCCTGGGCGACCTACCCCTCATGACTCCGAGAAGGGGCATGAATCTTGGCGATATGTTGGTTAGGGGCCATTACATTCCTGCTCCAACAAATCCTTTCGGTACAGGTGGCCCTCGTCCGGGTTGTACCCCATGTGGGCACTGTCTTGCCTACACCAATGTCCTGTGCTGCTTGGACTTTAAATCAAGCAATGGTTCAGAACTTTTCAAATTAGACAGCGTATTTCTTGTGGGACCACAAATGTCATATACTATGCTACCTGTCCGTGCCCAAGGATCTACGTGGGTCTTACCACACGTGAACTTAGGGTCCGGGTGCGGGTGCATGTGCGGGACATTGGTGCGGCCAGGACAGTGCCCACTGTGACGGATCTAAAAACAGTCCCCCGACACTTTAGATTACATCATTATTGCAATGCAAAATTGCTCTCTGTTAGGGGGATCGATGTTCTTCATCTGGGCGTAAGAGGCGGCGATAATAAAAAACGGTTAGCACAGATCGAAACAAAGTGGATTGTTTTGTTGGACTGCATGACCCCTAGAGGTCTCAATGAATCCTTGAGCTTTGCTCCTTACCTCTAGCAACTTGTCACCCTGGTTCTCTGTTGATTCTGGTTACCATTATTTGTCTGCCGGATTGATTTCTTTGTTTTTAACTTTGTTTTTAACTTTCGTTTTTTGTTTCTTCATTATCAGTAATTATTTCCATCTATGGGCCTTTCACCTGTTGCTGTCCCCTTCCCCTCGTCACTTGGAGTCTACATCCCATTACCTCTGCCACCTTCAACGACACGAATGCCTTTTACGGACAGGAATTGGCTGTTTGCCACAATACCAATGGACATTTTGAGTGTATAAATACTTTTCATCTGTTCCATGTTGCGGTACATATTGGTATGATGTTATGTACATATGTATGCATTAATGTAATGTGATATGAATTTTATAGATATTGTTTATTCTGTATAATACATGCAACTATATACACTGCCATCTTCCCCCCTTTTTTTATCATGGGTGCTTTGACTGTTACAACCATTCACTTGTTTGTTGTGCCCCAGATATAACGGTGCCCCTTTTCCTGTCCGTGGCCCAGTGTAACATTGCTGGACTATGTCGTTTGCGATTTTTTCAATGCCAGGCAGAGTTATTGAGGCTCAGTGTTGATTATTTCCACTGGCGGTGGTTATTGTCCTCTATGAGTCACCTCTTGTGATGGCCGCGCGCATCGCCCGTCTGATGTGCGGCTCCCCCATGTGGGCGGGCGTCTATGTGCTTGGTGCGGTCACTCCGGGTGAATTCCCGGGGTGTGCGCTCTGAGCCTGACGCCGCGCCTCCATGGGGGACCTGTACATCGCCGGGCGCATGCGCCGCTGGCGCCATCACTATTGGCCGCCTAGAGACACGTGACTGAGGTCGGCAGGGTTATCAGACGGTCCTGGCCGCCTCCTGCACATATCCCATTGAGGAAGCGGCGTGGTTTAGCCGCGAAACGCTTGTCGGGGTCCTTTTGTCCGGCGGGACCCTTCCCCTCTGCCTCCCTCCAGTGCTGGTAAGCGTCCTCTTTATACTCCGTCTCAGCTACGGAGATTTACACTGTTATGTGATGGGATCATCATATTATTTACCTCCTACTAGCTTGCCATGCCAGCAGGTTATAGCACACTGATGTGTTGGCTGTTCCATCTCCTTTATGTGACTACTGTTTTATATGAGGCTATAGAGGGGTGGGTTCTCTTTTTTTCCCCCCTACAGTTGTTATTCATTGGACTACATGCACCTACTATATTACGGATAAGTGGTTTTTTAATGTTTGTACTAATAAAGAAGTTGTTTATATATTTACTATATGCTCCGGGTTCTCCTATTTTTCGCTAAGTCATATGGGTAGTGATAGATCGCTTCTCCAAGATGGCTCACTTTACCCCATTGCCAGGCCTTTTGTCTGCTCCCATGCTTGCCGAGGGGTTTAGTCACCACATTTGCTGCCTTCATGGGTTTCCTTTTTACATTGTGTGCGATAGGGGCAAATTTTCTGTGGAATTTCACGAATATGCACCACAACGACTTGGTCAAGCTTTTGCCTTTGGCGGAGTTCTCCTATTATAATCATTTAAGTGAGGCCTCTGTGAAGTCACTATTATTCATTGTGTATGGTCAAAAACCTGGTATTTCTGTCCCGGTGACAGTCACTTTTGGCATTCCTGCAGCCGATGTTCTCACTAAAGATTTCTCCAAGATATTGGAGGACACCAAAGTCACTCTTGAGAAATCGTCCAAACGGATGAAAAGTCATGCTGACAAGACGCGTGAATCCATCATGTTTTTGTGCAGATGATAAGGTGTGGCTCTCCTCGAGATACATCCATCTCAAAGTCCCTTCTTACAAGTTGGTTCCTCACTTTATTGATCCCTTTGGGGTTGTCAAGCAAATCAACGCCGTGTTCTACGAGTTGAAGCTTCCAGCCTTGTTACGCGTGCCTAACTCCACGTATCTCTCTCCAAGCCAGTCATTTTGAGCCATTTCTTCAGAGATCCTGGTATCAGCTGCCTCCACCAGCCTTGTCTGAGGATGTCTTTGAGGGTTTCTTGGCCATGAAGAAGGTGAGGGGCAAAACTTTTTTCCTGGTTGATTGGAAAGAATTTGGTCCCAATGAGAAATCATGGGAGCCCAAGTAGAATATTCATGCCCAGCTTCTCCTGAAGAGGTTCCTTTCAAGTTTGGAGGGGAGGGGGCATAAAGAGGGGGGATACTGTAATGCCTGCATCCCTGCATGGTTCTTCTCCCTCCTCCCAGCCTGGATCCTCCAAGCAGGGACGCTTAAATACTCACCACCACAGCGTAGTCTCCTGCTCCGGCCTAAGGGGTATAACATGCACTCTGGAAATACCCCCAGTCTATATCTGTGAGGCATTAGGTATTTAAGGCTCCTTCCCCTGTAGGGAGATGCCTGAGCAACTTCAGTACCTAATTAATTTTGTACCCAATAGTTCGTTGTCAGGTCTCTGTTCCTGAACCTGTTCCAGAGTGTTTGCTGTTATCCTGAAGCCACCTTGTCAGAACCTAATCCTGTACTTGAACCAGCCCTGTCCCTGTCCTGCCTGACACTCCAAGTCCATACCTGCGCCCCTGACCTCTGGGGTAAGCTGCTACAGTACCAGTGACTGCTATGGAGTGGTACCTGGTGGCTACATGCAGCTCAAGTCTAACCTCACCATCTAGAGATTCTAGTGAAGACCAGGTAGCCGCTTAGTTACACCCCTCCAGGGTAAGCCTGGCCCATGGCACAGTGGGTCCACAACCCACCATCGTTACAGTAGCAAGTATTGTGCAGTGTAAAGGAATGGATACATGGTTTTCTAATTATTTTAAAAATATAAATCTGAAAATTCTGACATGCATTTGATTCAGCCCCCTGTAGAACCCCTCATTCATGCCACTAAATAAAATCCTTAGTGACCAATTGCCTCCAGATGTCACCTAGTAAATTGAGTCTTCCTGTGTGTAATTTATTCTGAATATAAACCATTGCTGTTCAGTGAAGGACTCAGTGGTTTGTTTGAGAACATTAGGGATCAAACAACATCATGAAAACTAAGGAACACACTAGACAAGTCAGGAAAAAAGTTGTGGAAAAGAGTTAAGCAGGGTTAGTTTATAAAAAATAAATATCCCAAGCTTTGTAAATCTCATAGAGCACTGTTCAATCCATCATCCAAAAATGGAAGGAGTATGGCACAACTGCAAATCTACCAAGACATAGCCGTCGACCTAAACTGACATCCCAAGCAAGGAGACACTAATCAGAGAAGCAGCCAAGAGGCCCATGATCAGGAGTGGGTGAAAAATGCGGAAGTGGTTCATGTGCTTCTATTGTACTGCTCCACTCCTAGTTTTGGCTTACAAATACTGTTGCAAAATACTGACCAAATACTGAATGGGTGAATGTGGCCTTAGTCGTATACGCCACAAATCTGGCCTTTATGGAAAATTGTCAAGAATGGAACCATTTTTTAAAGCAACACATAATAAGTCCGGTTTGCAGCATGCAAAAAGCTATCTAGAGGACACAGCTAGCATGTGGATCAATTTGCTGTGGTCAGATGAGACAAAAGTAGAACTTTCTGAGCTAAATGCAAAATGTTATATGTGGCAGAAAACTAACACTGAACATCACCCTGGAAACACCATCCCAACCGTCAAGCTTGGTGATAGTAGTATCATGCTGTGGGGATGCTTTTCTTCAGCAGTGACCGGGAAGGTGGTCAGAGTTGATAGAAAGATGATTTTAACTGTGCCAATGTATGATTGTTGATTTCCTTATAAATAGCATAATATAAATCATAGACCACATTCGGCTCCCTCAGACAGAACTTGAAAACCCAGCTTTTGAAGAACGCTTACAGCCTGCAATGACCCCTCTGACTTCTCACCACAAGCGGAGCTACCGCCTCACCAACATCGGAGCTGCTGCAATCCCCCAACCTACTGTCTCCATCCCCACCATCCTGTAGAATGTAAACCCGCAATGGCAGGGTCCTCTCCCCTCTGTATCAGTCTGTAATTGTTAGTTTGCTTACTGTAAGTGATATCTGTATTATGTAACCCCTTCTCATGTACAACACCATGGAATCAATGGTGCTATATAAATAATAATAATAAATAACATTTTATTCTTACTCACCAATTTACTGAAATGCCAGATGTATAACAAGCAAAGAGATGCCCCAGACAGAATATACTGAAAAATGAAAAAAATATTAAAACAAATTGATTTTACAAACTTTCTTTTATTTTGGAAAACTGCTTAACCCTGTTATTACTGAAAAATGTTGGCCTACAGTACTGTCACATTCAAAGACCACAACATTTTTATACTTCTTTTGACATACTCATATGAAGGGCTTGTTGTTTCAGAATGAGTTGTATTTATCAGTGGCATTATTTTAGGGTGCATCTACCATATATACTAGAGTATAAGCTGAGTTTTTCAGCACATTTTTTGTGCTGAAAAAGCCCCCTTTGCTTATACTCGAGTGAGGGTCCCAGAAGATGAGGGGGAATGGCAGTGGCAGAGCAGCTGTTCATAGGAGGCAGGAGCCAACTGCAGCGGCTAAAGCCTGTGCCCACTGCTAAAGTCTTTAGCCTAAAGACATATGAATATTCACTGCACTCACAGTAAATATTCATTTTTCTTCAACAGCGGGCACAGTAGTCGCAGCCGCCAGTTTCCTGCAGCAGCCAGGCGATCACATGTGCCTGCCACCTAAGGGAATGAATATGCACTGCCATCCATGCCCATGGGCTTGAAGTGCAGTGAGTATTCATTTAAGTAGCGGCACATGTGATTGCCCTGCAGCTGCAGGAAGCTGGCGGCTTCAACTACTGTTCCCGCTATTGAACAGAAATAAATATTCACTGGCACACGTGATTGCCGCAGCTGCTGGCACCGGAACAAGAAGCTGCGAGGGAGTGCAGGGATGGTAAGTAGGATGGTTTTTGTAAACTTTTTCTGCCGGGGGCAATGCATACCAGGATAGGGATGAGGAGCCATGCATACCAGGATGGGGATGAGGGAGCCATGCAGACCAGGATCGGGATGAGGAGGCCGTGCATACCAGGATGGGGATGAAGAGGCTGTGCATACCAGGATGGGGATGAGGAGGCCATGCATACCAGGATGGGGATGAGGAACCATGCATACCAGGATAAAGATGAGGAGCCATGCATACCAGGATAAGGATGAGGAGCTATGCATACCAGATTGGGATTGAGGAGGCCACACATACCAGGATAGGGATGAGGAGGCCATTCATACCAGGATAGGGATAAGGAGCCATGCATACCAGGCTTAGGCTGCCGTCACACTAGCAGTATTTGGTCAGTATTTTACATCAGTATTTGTAAGCCAAAACCAGGAGTGGGTGATAAATGCAGAAGTGGTGCATATGTTTCTATTATACTTTTACTCTAATTGTTCCACTCCTGGTTTTGGCTTACAAATACTGATGTAAAATACTGACCAAATACTGCTAGTGTGACGGCAGCCTTATACTCGAGTCAATAAGTTTTCCCAGTTTTTTTTTTTGTAAAATTAGGCGCATCTGCTTATACTCGAAAATATATGGGAATTTGTTCCTTAACTTTTAATATTTCCTTATGGGAAGGCATAGAAAAAAAGCAGCACTTCTAATACTGTTTTTATTCATTTTAAATATTACACAAAGTGTTACCTATATTTTCTGGGTCAGTGCAATTATACTAATAACAAATTTATGAAGTTTTGTTGCTTTTCTATATTAAATTCACAGTTTAAAAAAATTATTTGTTTGTGTGTCGCTATATTCTGAGAGTCATGCATTTAACACTTTTTTGCCAACAGAGCTATGTGAGAGCTTATTTATTTGAAGACAAGATGCAGTTTTCATTGATACCATTATGTGGTATCAAATCATAAAAAAGGAAGAAAATTATTGAGCTCGCCCTCCAATCTGCCAGCAATCACAGGATGCACAGTGCACAGGAGTACTTAGCAGAGTCAATCCTACACAGAATGCGCCAAGGCAGTAGGGGATCAACATACGTGAGTAGATAAAATCAATGCTTAAGGCTACGTTCAGACTAGCGTTGCGCGCCGCTGCGTCGGCGACGCAACGCACGACGCACACAAAAACGCAGCAAAACGCACGCAAAAACGCTGCGTTTTGCGATGCGTGCGTCGTTTTTTGCCGAAAATCGGACGCAAGAAAAATGCAACTTGCTGCGTTTTCTTGGTCCGACGCTAGCGGCAAAAAAGACGCAAGTGTTGCAAAACGCAACACACAAAAACGCATGCGTCCCCCATGTTAAACATAGGGGCGCATGACGCGTGCGTCGCCGCTGCGTCGCCCGACGCTAAGGCGACGCACACTAGCAGAACGCTAGTGTTAACGTAGCCTAAGTGAGTGTCAGGAAATATGACGTATTTGGTTCTTTATTATCACGCACACTGAGCTACATCCATTAGGGTTGCTGTTCTAAACATAAAGCGCTTCTGCAGACTCATAGCTGCATGGCCTCTCACCCTGTCTGTGTAATTCTAAATCACTCATCGCCCCTCCCTCCTGGCAGCTCTGAAACTGGCTGAAAGCAGTTCTGGAAACATGTGTTCCTTTGTTGCAGTATAGTGTTCTTCAAGACGAAATAACTTCACCCCAAGTAGTGAAATAGGTGTGAATGTTATATATTTGGAATGTGCAGTGATAGAGCTACACACCAGTGTGTTTTCTAATTTCCCGTACCAGCAGAATCTGAAAAATGGATTACTACTTAACCGGGTCATGCAGATACTTCATGTTTGGGCTCAAATTAACACCAAGCTCATGCTCGGAAGAATGGTAGTTCCTTTGTCACTATATGGGGTGCCATCTCAGAGCTATGACGGTTATAAGTTTTCAGTAAGTTTCAGTCCCTCTGAGAAAAGAGGATTGCATTTCATAACTCAGCCCACTCAGTGATGTCACGACCAGAGGGTATATCTTTAACCTGCTGAGTTATGAGGGGGTCTTTTGCCCAGGAAGCCTGCTACATGAGGCTCTGCAACCAGCCTGATGCATTGGGATGTCACTTCCTTCCCCCACACCGCATGGCAGTCATGATATAAGATAACTGTAAATGTTTTTTCAACTTCAGTCCCTTTTTATTTGTAATTGTCTGTACATACTATAATTGTTTTTATCTTGTAATATAGTTTTTTTATACTTTCTTTAAACACTGCCTAATCTTTTTGGAGTAAAAGCTATAATATTTACTAGTGTTGTTTTCCTTGCTCTAAACGTACCCTAAGTCCTCTGACCAAAGCCATTGCTACTGATTGGGTTGGCTCCTGACCTGCTATTAATCATAGTAATAGGAGCTGGTGGTAGCTGAGTGTACCGAGCTTGTTGGGTAAAGCTGGCAGTGACAGAAAGGGGTTTATAAGTGTATTGCCCGGCTGTGGCTGGGAAAAGTTATATCACCCTCACTGCAGCATGCCCAATAGCCAGTACACGACTGGGCAGTCTTTCTCGTGACTATTTATCCTAGGTGCCTTTCCCTGACTGACCTGAGGGGAAGGCGCCAGAGAGCTGCAAGTTCCAATCCGGAACTGGAAAGTGGAATATAAATAAATCCCTGAAGAAAGAACCTGGGCAACCAAACACCCCCGGTTCATGACATATTGGTGGCAGAGCAGTGGGATAATAGAGCATTAGTGATCTGGTTTGAGCAATCATTTCTCTCACTAAAAACTAGCACAGTACTTGCGAGGACACTGCACAAAAAGTTTTGTTGAACGAACTCAGCGTTTAATAGTCCTGAGACAATAGTGTGTATAAGCGGTTACCCCCTCCCTTCTCTTAGTTTTTCTATCCTATCTTTTATTTGGCAATGATGGCCACAAAAGGAGAATGCTGGTACACCCAGCAGAATAAGGACACTCTTGTTGGAATATGCACGTACCATGGCCTGGAACCCCATGGCAAAACCAAGGTCCAAATGGTTGCGGAACTGGTGCAACGTGAAGCGGATCAAGCCCTTTCCCAGAGCCCAGCAGAGGCTGGGGCCAGCCAAAACATGGATGCTACTGAACCAGAGGTCCAACCGGTGTAAGCCGGCCCTACTTGCCACCAGGGAGGAGTGGACCCCCTCCTGCATATGGCATTGGAACAATGCAGATAATCGTGAAGCATGTCTGAACCTGATCCTACAGTTCCAAGAGAGACAGGCCCAGTGGGAGGCGGAGAGAGCCCAGCAGGAGGCGGAGAGAGCTGTGAGGCAAGCCCAAGCGGAGCAGGAGTACCAGCTGGAGTTAGCCCGAATCCAGGGGCAGGGGTTATCCCAGCCCAGCAGTGAGTCCAGCAATGCTCAGCTTCCTAAACCCTGGCCGTAGCACTTTCCTGTGATGGAAAAGGACTGGGACTTGGACACTTTTCTCCGGCCATTTGAAAAAGCCTGCAGACAGTACCAGCTGCCTGGGACGTAATGGGCCCAATATCTAAACCCAGGCCTCAAAGGCAAAGCTCTGGAGGCATTTATTTCTCTCCTGTCAGGCCAAGATGGTGACTATGAGGCCATCAAGCAGGCCCTGATAAAGAAGTACCAGCTTACTTCTGAGGTTTACCGTAAAAAGCTCCGGAACCTCCAACGTGGCCCACATGACAATTACAGCGATGTGGTGCATGGACTCAGGACCCACTTTGACCAGTGGACCCAAGGACTGTCAGTGATCACCTTTGAGCAGCTGCGAGACCTGATGATCAAAGACCAGTTTCTACATCTTTGCCCAGCTGAGGTGCGACAGTTCATGATGGACCGAGAGCCCAAAGACGCAGATAAAGCAGTGCAGATTGCCGATGTCTATGAGGCCAACCGTAAACCTACCACCAACCTTCGCAAGTGTTTTGCATGCAATAAAACTGGTCATATCTTTGCCAATTGTCCAGAGAAGTAGAATAAACCCCCAGCAAGAGCCCAGGGCCTAATGTGGCAGTTCTTTTGGTTAGTGAGGTGGTTGGGAGGGTCTATGACAACGTGCAGCAAGTCACCGTAGGGTGCCATGTCACTACAGGCCTCAAGGACACCGGGGCTGAACGAATTGCATGCGTTACCTGAGAGTTATTTAACTCATACTGATGATGATGATGATAATGATGATGATGAAAATGTAAATGTTTTACCTGCTAACCATTATCTCCTAATGATGATGTGTCTACAGGTGAAGGAGTGCTCAGCCACGTCACTCTGTGGGGTGAAATGGCTGAAGAACCCCTAACAGGAGCCAGCGATGGTGCTAGGAGAAATGGGGATATGCATGGGAACTGTGAGGAAGGTGATGCTGTGCAACTGACCAGTACCACAGAGGAAGGTAACTGCCCCATGGATAGCACTGCTCCTGAGGTGATGGGGTCGGATGAGGAGGTAGTACCCATAGCAATGCTGGCTGATGGGTCTGTGGAAATCCTCGGGGAGACAGCCTACATAGCTGCTGTCACCCGCAGTCAGAGTGCCCAGAACACAGATAACGCCCTGCCTTCCGGACCCTCCTCATTCACAGGGGTGACTGAACCGGAAAAGGACCCAGAGCAGGTCCAGGAGGGTTCCCATGGAGAAGGGACCTTGATTTCACTTCTGGCTGCCACCAGGCTGCTCTGCACTCAGATGCGAGCCTGGAGAACTTGAGACACCTCGCTGAGATGCCCACCTCCATGACTGAAATGGAGAGGGTGTTCTGGGAATGAGGGATGTTATACTGGGAAACAGTTCCCGGTCAATCCCAAAAGGAGTGGTTGAGGGAAAGACAGCTGGTCGTCCTGTACCAATTCAGTGGTGAGTTGTTGCGGATTGACGTCTCCAGGGCTCCCTGTTATGATACGGTGGTCTAGGAGCAACATGGAACGAGCTCTGAAGGACGTGGTAACTGTACTGACCGCAGTCCCTAAGCTAAACACAACACTAGAAGTAGCCGTGGAATGCTCCTAATTCTCCCTAGGCATCTCATCACAGCCTAAGAGCTAACTACCCCTAAAGAAAGAAGCAGGAAAACTATCTTGCCTCAGAGACAATCCCCAAAGGATAGATTAGCCCCCCACAAATAATGACTGTGAGTGTAGAGGGAAAAGACATACACAGAATGAAACCAGGATGAGCACAGGAGGCCAGTCTAGCTAAATAGATAGGACAGGATGGAATACTGTGCGGTCAGTATAAAACACTACAAAAATCCACGCAGAGTTTACAAAAAATCTCCACACCTGACTAAAGGTGTGGAGGGCAAATCTGCCTCCCAGAGCTTCCAGCAAGACAGAATTAATTCACACTGATAATCTGGACAAACATAGAAAGCACAGAATGGATAAGTCCACAATCTATATACAGAAAAGAGCAAGCAAAAACTTAGCTTAGCTGAACTGGTCAGGATAACAGGGAACGCCAAAGAGATGTGAATCCAACCAGGAACCATTTACAAGTAGCACTGGCTGAAGAAAGAGCCAGACCTAAATAGCCGAGCAGAAGATACGATAAGTGAAGGCAGCTGATGACAGCTAACTCCAAGGAGCAGCCATACCAATAGAAACCACAAGAGGGAGCCCAAGAGCAGAACTCACAAAAGTGCCACTTACAACCACCGGAGGGAGCCCAAGAGCGGAATTCACAACAGTACCTCCCCCTTGAGGAGGGGTCACCGAACCCTCACCAGAGCCCCCAGGCCGATCAGGACGAGCCAAGTGAAAAGCACGAACCAAATCGGTGGCATGGACATCGGAGGCAACAGCCCAAGAATTATCCTCCTGGCCATAACCCTTCCACTTGACAAGATACTGAAGCCTCCGCCTCGAAAAATGAGAATCCAAAATCTTCTCAACCTCATATTCCAACTCTCCCTCAACCAACACCGGGGCAGGAGGGTCAACCGAGGGAACAACGGGCACCACATATCTCCGCAACAAAGATCTATGGAAAACATTATGAATGGCAAAAGAGGCAGGAAGAGCCAAACGAAAAGACACCGGATTAATAATTTCAGAAATTTTATAAGGACCAATAAACCGAGGCTTAAACTTAGGAGACGAAACCTTCATAGGAACATGACGAGAAGACAACCAAACCAAATCCCCCACACGAAGCCGGGGACCAACACACCGATGGCGGTTAGCAAAACGTTGAGCCCTTTCCTGAGACAACGTCAAATTGTCCACCACATGAGTCCAAATCTGCTGCAGCCTGTCCACCACAGATTTAACACCAGGACAATCAGAAGGCTCAACCTGCCCAGAAGAAAAACGAGGATGAAAACCAAAATTACAAAAGAAAGGTGAAACCAAAGTAGCCGAACTAGCCCGATTATTAAGGGCAAACTCAGCCAACGGCAAGAAAGACACCCAATCATCCTGATCAGCAGACACAAAGCATCTCCAAGGTCTGATTAGTTCGCTCAGTTTGGCCATTAGTCTGAGGATGAAACGCCGAAGAAAAAGACAAATCAATGCCCATCCTAGCACAAAAGGCCCGCCA
Source organism: Ranitomeya imitator (assembly GCF_032444005.1). NCBI lineage: Eukaryota > Metazoa > Chordata > Amphibia > Anura > Dendrobatidae > Ranitomeya > Ranitomeya imitator. Next base: position 167,523,896 of record NC_091287.1, on the reverse strand, counting down.
AAATCTAGAGACAAACTGAGAACCTCTGTCAGACACAATATTCTCCGGAATGCCATGCAAACGAACCACATGCTGAAAAAATAATGGAACCAGATCTGAGGAGGAAGGCAACTTAGGCAAAGGTACCAGATGGACCATTTTAGAGAACCGGTAACAAACAACCCAGATAACTGACATCTTCTGGGAAACAGGAAGATCCAAAATAAAATCCATGGAAATATGCATCCAGGGCCTCTCAGGGACCGGCAAAGGCAAAAGCAACCCACTAGCGCGGGAACAGCAAAGCTTGGCCCGGGCGCAAGTCCCACAGGACTGTACAAAAGCATGCACATCGCGCGACAAGGAAGGCCACCAAAAGGACCTAGCAACCAAATCTCTGGTACCAAAAATCCCAGGATGACCAGCCAACACTGAACAATGAACCTCAGAAATTACCTTACTTGTCCATCTATCAGGAACAAACAGCTTCCCCACTGGACAGCGGTCAGGCCTATCAGCCTGAAATTCCTGAAGCACCCACCGCAAATCAGGGGAGATAGCAGAAAGAATCACCCCCTCCTTAAGAATGCCAACCGGCTCAAGGACTCCAGGAGAATCAGGCGAAAAACTCCTAGAGAGGGCATCAGCCTTAACATTCTTAGATCCCGGAAGATACGAGACCACAAAATCAAAACGGGAGAAAAACAGGGACCATCGAGCCTGTCTAGGATTCAGCCGCTTGGCCGACTCGAGGTAAATCAGATTCTTATGATCGGTCAGGACCACAACACGGTGTTTAGCTCCCTCAAGCCAATGTCGCCACTCCTCAAACGCCCACTTCATAGCCAACAACTCCCGATTGCCGACATCATAATTGCGTTCCGCAGGCGAAAACTTTCTGGAAAAAAAAGCACACGGTTTCATCAAAGAACCATCAGACTCCCTCTGAGACAAAACGGCCCCTGCCCCAATCTCAGAAGCGTCGACCTCAACCTGAAAAGGAAGAGAAACATCCGGTTGACGCAACACAGGGGCAGAAGTAAATCGGCGTTTAAGCTCCTGAAAGGCCTCAACAGCCTCAGAGGACCAATTCGTCACATCAGCGCCTTTGTTCGTCAAATCAGTAAGGGGCTTAACCACACTGGAAAAGTTGGCAATGAAACGGCGATAGAAATTAGCAAAGCCCAAAAATTTTTGAAGACCCTTCACAGATGTGGGTTGGATCCAGTCATGAATAGCTTGGACCTTAACAGGATCCATTTCTATAGACGAGGGAGAAAAAATAAAACCCAAAAAAGAGACCTTCTGAACTCCGAATAGGCACTTAGACCCCTTCACAAATAAAGCATTATCACGAAGGATCTGGAACACCATCCTGACCTGCTTCACATGAGACTCCCAATCATCGGAAAAAATCAAAATATCATCCAAATATACGACCATGAATTTATCAAGATAACCGCGGAAAATATCATGCATGAAAGACTGGAACACAGATGGAGCATTAGAGAGCCCAAATGGCATCACAAGGTATTCAAAATGGCCTTCGGGCGTATTAAATGCAGTTTTCCATTCGTCACCCTGTTTAATACGAACAAGATTATATGCCCCTCGGAGGTCAATCTTAGTAAACCAACTAGCCCCCTTAATCTGGGCAAACAAATCAGTAAGCAAAGGCAAGGGGTATTGGAATTTGACCGTGATCTTATTAAGAAGACGATAATCAATACAGGGTCTCAAGGAGCCATCCCTCTTAGCAACAAAAAAGAAACCTGCTCCCAATGGTGACGAAGAGGGCCGAATATAATAATAATCTTTATTTTTTCTATAGCGCTAACATATTACGCAGCGCTTTACAGTTTTTCACACATTATCATCACTGTCCCCCGATGGGGCTCACAATCTAGAATCCCTATCAGTATGTCTTTGGAATGTGGGAGGAAACCGGAGGAAACCCACGCAAACACGGAGAGAACATACAAACTCTTTGCAGATGTTGTTCTGGTGGGATTAGAACCCAGGACCCCAGCGCTGCAAGGTTGCTGTGCTAACCACTGCGCCACCGTGCCGCCCACAATATGCCCTTTCTACAAAGATTCCTTAACATAGCTCCACATGGCGGCATGCATACATCCTGGAAATCCGACAAAAACTCAGGGACCTCAGAAGAGGGGGAAGAGGAAATTGACATCAAAGGAACGTCACTATGTACTCATCGACAACCCCAAATAGTCACCGACATAGTTTTCCAATCCAGCACCGGATTATGTTCCTGTAACCATGGAAATCCCAGTACAACAACATCATGCAGGTTATGCAACACCAGAAAACGGCAATCTTCCTGATGTGCAGGAGCCATGTACATAGTCATCTGTGTCCAGTACTGAGGTTTATCCTTGGCCAAGGGTGTAGCATCAATGCCCCTCAAAGGAATAGGGCTCTGCAAAGGCTGCAAGGAAAAACCACAGCGCCTGGCGAATTCTAAGTCCATTAAGTTCAGGGCAGCGCCTGAATCCACAAATGCCATGACAGAAAAGGACGACAATGAGCAAATCAGGGTCACAGATAAGTGAAATTTAGGCTGTATAGTACTAATGGTAACAGACCTAGCGACTCTCTTAGTACGCTTAGGGCAATCAGAGATAACATGAGCCAAATCACCACAGTAAAAACACAGCCTATTCTGACGTCTGAATTCCTGCCGTTCTATTCTAGTCAAAATCCTATCACATTGCATAGGTTCAGGACTTTGCTCAGAGGATACTGCCATATGGTGCACAGCTTTGCGCTCGCGCAGACGCCGATCAATCTGAATGGCTAGAGACATAGATTCGCTCAAACCGGCAGGCGTAGGAAAGCCCACCATAACATCTTTAAGGGTTTCAGAAAGACCTTTTCTGAACATAGCAGCCAGAGCCTCCTCATTCCATTTAGTGAGCACAGACCATTTTCTAAATTTCTGGCAGTATAACTCTGCCGCTTCCTGACCTTGACACAAGGCCAACAGGGTTTTTTCTGCATGATCCACAGAATTAGGTTCGTCATACAATAATCCGAGCGCTTGAAAAAATGCATCTACATTCAATAATGCCGGATCCCCTGTTTCAAGAGAAAAAGGCCAGTCTTGAGGGTCACCACGCAGCAAGGATATGATGATTTTTACTTGCTGAATGGGATCACCAGAAGAACGGGGTTTCAAAGCAAAAAACAATTTGCAGCTATTTTTAAAGTTCAAAAACTTGGATCTGTCCCCAAAAAACAAATCAGGAGTAGGAATTCTGGGCTCTAAAGCCGGAGTCTGGACAACATAGTCCTGGATACTCTGTACTCTTGCAGCAAGTTGATCCACACGAGAAAACAAACCCTGAACATCCATGCCAAAGCATATATCCTGAACCACCCAGATATCAAGAGGAAAAAAAAAAAAGACAAACCAAAGCACAGAAAAAAAAATGGTTCAGAGCTTTCTTTTCCTTCTTTTGAGATGCATTTAATTCATTTTTGGCCACTTGTACTGTTATGATACGGTGGTCTAGGAGCAACATGGAACGAGCTCTGAAGGACGTGGTAACTGTACTGACCGCAGTCCCTAAGCTAAACACAACACTAGAAGTAGCCGTGGAATGCTCCTAACTCTCCCTAGGCATCTCGTCACAGCCTAAGAGCTAACTACCCCTAAAGAAAGAAGCAGGAAAACTATCTTGCCTCAGAGAAAATCCCCAAAGGATAGATTAGCCCCCCACAAATAATGACTGTGAGTGGAGAGGGAAAAGACATACACAGAATGAAACCAGGATGAGCACAGGAGGCCAGTCTAGCTAAATAGATAGGACAGGATGGAATACTGTGCGGTCAGTATAAAACACTACAAAAATCCACGCAGAGTTTACAAAAAATCTCCACACCTGACTAAAGGTGTGGAGGGCAAATCTGCCTCCCAGAGCTTCCAGCAAGACAGAATTAATTCACACTGATAATCTGGACAAACATAGAAAGCACAGAATGGATAAGTCCACAATTAATGGACAGAAAAGAGCAAGCAAAAACTTAGCTTAGCTGAACTGGTCAGGATAACAGGGAACTCCAAAGAGATGTGAATCCAACCAGGAACCATTTACAAGTGGCACTGGCTGAAGAAAGAGCCAGACCTAAATAGCCGAGCAGAAGAAATGATAAGTGAAGACAGCTGATGACAGCTAACTCCAAGGAGCAGCCATACTGATAGAAACCACAAGAGGGAGCCCAAGAGCAGAACTCACAAAAGTGCCACTTACAACCACTGGAGGGAGCCCAAGAGCGGAATTCACAACAGCTCCCGGTGTAATAGGGACAGGTGGTAGGTGGTGTAGAAAGAAACGGAGGACACAGGGTTGCAGTCTCTTTATCTTTTTACTGATGAATTCAGGCAGCCACAGTCCAGGGTACTGGATCACAGGTACAGGTATGGTACGGCTGGCTTGGAAGCAAATCTGGAGTCCCCTTTACCAGGTGGGGTTCGAAGCCTTCCTAGTAGCGCTGCATTGTAGTCCCTTGCTGCCTTAGGCCTCACACAAGGTCCTCATGTTTCTTCTCTGTCCACCAATAGGTAGGACACTATCCGTATGACAGGTAGCTCGAGCCTTTTTACAGGATCTCTATCACGACCTCTATCAGCTACTGTGCCCTCAGGTGTCCATGGTGGACAGGTAACTTGCAATCTGTTGTCCACCGGTTTCTGCCGTGGGGCATAGAGTTACCCCCACAACCTCGGTCTTCTGGCTACCGGTATCTTTGCTCAGTGTGGAGGAAGCCCAGTCGCAGCTTCTCTCTCCAGCTCTTCACTCGCCTGTGCCTCTTTTCCTCCTTCATGCTCTCTACAACTTATTCCGTCCTTCTCTCTCCCTTCCAGGAGCTGCAGCACCTCACGGGGCTGCACGGCCCCTTGTCTCCTTCCTTTCTCAGACTCTCTCACAGACTGACTACTTTCCCTCCAGCCAGAATATATACAGTGTAGGGGAGCCACCCACAAACTGGTTCAGAGCTCCCCCTTCTGGCCTGGAGTAAGAACATGTTGCATGTTTGTGAATACCTGATAAAAGGGAACCTTCCTTGCTTCCAAGCATGACATCACTCTCCCCGTGAGGAAAGCAATGCCACTGTCACAACCAGGAACCTGGGGTATTACACTATTTGCTTACTAAGAGGTTCCGCAGGCCTCAACGGGGTTCTCCCTCTTCGTGCTCCTGTATGGTAGGCAAGTCCGGGAACCCCTTGGGTTGGTAAGGGAATCCTGGGAAGAAGAGCCGAACCCTTCTGAAGTGTCCATCGTGGAGTATGTCATGCGCTTCCATGACAAAATGCAGATCTTGATGCAGTTGGTGCATGACAACATGGCACAGGCCCAGGCTGATCAGAAGCAGTGGTACGACTAGTACGCCCAGGAGCGGACCTACCAGGCGGGCCAGAAGGTGTGGGTGCTGGTCCCTGTACCAAAGAATAAGCTTCAGGCAGCCTGGGAAGGCCCGCTACATCGTCCACCAACAGCTCAACTCAGTCACCTACGTGGTCACACTTGACCACGCTGGGGAAGGCTCAAGGCCTTTCACGTCAATATGATGAAGGCTCATCACGAACGTGAAGCCTGCGTCCTACTGGTCTGCAACCTGCCCGTGGACGGGGAGGATGACCCCCTCCTGTAAATGCTGGCCCAAGCCAAGGCTGGTGGGTCCATGCTAAACGAACCACAGCGGTTGCAGCTGCAAACCATGCTAGAACCCTTCCAGGCCGTGTTCTCCAACAGACCTGGAATTACTGAGTTAGCGGTCCATGAGCTAGACACCTGGAATCATGCCCCATTACGGCAAACACCCTATCGGATTTCCGACGAGGTGCAGCAGGTTATGCGCCAGGAGATCAATGATCGATCGATGTTACGGCTGGGGGTGATTCAATGGTCCAAAAGTGCATGGGCCTCACCTGTAGTCCTTGTGCCAAAGAAGGATCAGACCACCCGGTTCTGCATGGACTACAGGGGGCTGAACGCACCCAAAGCCGCGCATCAAGGAGCTGCTTCAGCGGTTAGCTGGAGCCAAATATTTGTCCACAATGAATTTGAGTCGGGAATATTGACAGATTCCCCTGAGCCTCAAGGCGCAGGAGAAGTCTGCCTTTATCACCCCCCTCGGACTGTACGAGCCCACGGTCATGCCCTTCGGCATGAAGAATGCCCCTGCCACCTGCTTCAAACACTGGAGAGGTACGCAGTGGCGTACCTGGATGACATTGCCTTCTTCAGTTCCTCCTGGGAGGAACACCTTCAGTATCTCCACTAGGTGCTTAGGCGCATCCACCAAGCAGGTCTGACTATCAAGCTGGGAAAGTGCCAGATGGGCATGAGCAAGGTCCACTACCTTGGGCACCGGGCAGGTGGCAGTTCTATGAGGCCAGAGCCCGGGAAAGTGGACACAATCGCATCCTGGCCCACCTCCAGGACCAAGAAACAGGTGATGTCCTTCCTGGGCACTGCAGGGTACTATAGGCACTTTATACAGAACTATAGTAGCCTGGCAAAACCATTGACGGACCTCAACAGGAAGAAGCCAACTCAAACAGTTGACTGGACAGACGGCTGTGAGGTGGCTTTCCAGGCTTTGAAAACAGCCCTGAGCAGTTCCCCTGTGTTAAAAGCTGTCGACAGCAGTCGACCTTTCCTGGTACAGACTGATGCCAGCGAGTTTGCCTCAGTGCTGTGCTCAGCCAGGTGGACTCAGGGAACCAAGAGCACTCCGTGTTGTACCTGAGCCTGAAGCTTCTGCTGAGGGAAGTGGCTTATTCCACCATCGAGAAGGAGTGCCTGGCCATGGTCTGGTCCCTGCAACATTTGCAGCCCTACCTGTACGGACGCACCTTCACCGTGATGACTAACCACAACCCCCTGAGCTGGCTGCATACTGTGTCTGGTATCAACGGAAGGTTTCTACTCTGGAGCCTTGCCCTCCAGAACTACAATTTTACCATGAAACACAAAAAGGGCAGCGAGCTCGGCAACGCAGATTGGTTGTCCCGCTGGGGCGAACCTGCCGAGGTGCGCATGGAGGAGTACAGAGAGGTCCTGCCTACGTAGCGCAGTCCAAAAGGGGGAGGTATCAGGAAATATAACGTATTTGGTTCTATATTATCACGCATACGGAGCTCTGCTACATCCATTAGGGTTGATGTTCTTAGGTCTCTCACCCTGTCTGTGAAATTCTAAACCACTCATCCCCCCTCCCTCCTGGCAGCAGTGAAACTGGCTGAAAGCAGTTCTGGAAACGTGTCAGTTTGTTGTAGGATAGAGTTATTCAAGATGAAATAACTCAACCTCAAGTATTGATGTAGGTGTGAAAGTTAAGTCCAATGGTAGAAGAAACACACATCCGCACTGCTACTATGTCGAACCCATCAACTGTGTGAACCTCCCGGTCCGGCACCTAATAGAATGGTCACGGCTGTACAAATCCTCCACACTAAAAACACAGGGGTGCCGCTTCCAGAAAATGTGTACAAAATCCAATGCCAAAAAATAAAAGGAAGATAGGAGCGCACTTACCCTGGTGTGGTTAACATCACTTTATTAGGACATAAGTAAAAACGAACAGCAGGGAGGGATAGGATCAGCTACGGACAACGGCCGTTTCGTGCTACATGGCACTTCAACGGGTCCTAGCGCTGAATGGATCCGGGGAGTGTTTTATAGACCCACCTGCGTCCCAAACTCCTCCCCTAATGCTCAAGACATGAACAGTGTTACATTAACATTTAAAAACAACAAGAAATTTAAAATAGCACACACTATGAACCTCAAGGAAGATCCAATTTGACTATTAAAGGTGGGTACAGAAACATTTTACAAGAAAACTGACATGTCGACTTTATCATTTAGACCAGATGGTCCTACTGCGTCTGCGCGCAGGATCCATCTGGCTTCTCTGCGTAGTAAAAGACGGCACAAGTCCCCACCTCCCTCCGGTGGCGAGACCCGCTCCAGACCAGCAAACCTCGCACCTGGACATCACCTGCATGGTGAGTACGGACGTGATCTATTAACCTCGGAGCACCTTTCCCTGTACCTACGGAATAGAAATGCTCCCTAATACGGACAAATAGAGGACGGATCGTTTTCCCAATATAGAAGTGCCTACAAGGGCAGAAGAGGACATAGACGACATGAGTGGCTCTGCAGGATATGAAATCTCGCACAATATGCTGTATGTGGCCCACTCTGACTCTGTTTCCTATGTGATGGTACTTACAAAAGTTACAACCTCCACATTTGAAGTTCCCCTTAGGAATACTATCTGTGAGCCAATTATTTCTGTTGGTTATAAAACGATTTCGGACTATATTGTCCCTAATGTTTCTACTGTGCCGATTGGCAAAAAGGGGGCCTCAATCTACTATTTCTTTAAGATCATTATCTTGACGTAAGATCTGCCAATTTTTCCGTATGACTGTTCTGATGTGGTTGTCCAGCGGGCCGAATTTAAAACTGAATACAAACTTTTTTTCTTTTTGTCTTTTCTTGGGGGCAATGGAAATCTCTGTGGCAACCGCCCTATTATAAGCAGTATTCAAAACCGAAGGGGGATAGCCTCGTTTCTTGAACCTGTCAATCAGATCTGCTGACTGCTGCGCAAACCCAACAGGGTCGCTATTTATTCTCTTGACCCTGAGAAGTTGACTGTATGGCAAAGAACATTTCATGTGTGGCGGATGGGCACTATTATAATGTAACAATGAGTTGGATGCAGAAGGTTTACGATATACCTCTGTAGAGATACCTCTATCCCCAATTTGTAATTTGACATCCAAAAAGACCAAATTAGTCCCCCCAAATTGCGAGGTAAACCCCATGTTCATGGTGTTGGATGTCCCCAGGTACTTCACGAACTCTGCGAAGGTATCCTGGTGCCCATCCCATACCATGAACATATCATCAACATATCTAGCATAAAGCTTGACATGTCGAAGAAAGGGGTTATTTGAGGAATAAATATATTCCTCCTCAAACCTCGCAAGAAAGAGGTTAGCCAGGGTACATGCGATGGGGGTACCCATAGCGGTACCCACCGTCTGCAGGTACCACTGGCCATCAAATTACGTGTATAGAGACTTTCGATATCAATCGAAGTCAAGGCATATGAATCTTGCCATTCAAAATCTTTTAATATTTTCAGAAAATCCCCCGTAGCTTCTCAGCCTGTTTAGAAGAGAACACCCTTTTTTCCACAAATTGTCTTAACAAAGAACGCAAAAGATTCTTAAATTAAGGGTGTTCTCTTCTAAACAGGCTGAGAAGCTACTACCGGAATTTCCGAGACGCCCACATTGGTATCATATACCTAAATTGCATAAGTCAGTAGAAGCCCCTCCTTGCCGTCCTATAGTGTCAGGGGTGGGCTCTCTGACTGAGCCACTCTCTTCTTATATCGACTGGCTGCTGCGCCCCCTTTTGTTAGATGATCCTTCATACATGAAAGATACGGGGGATTTTCTGAAAATATTAAAAGATTTTGAATGGCAAGATTCATATGCCTTGACTTCGATTGATATCGAAAGTCTCTATACACGTATCCCGCAAAAATTGGGAGTGGATACGATTAGATGCATTTTGGAAAATACACCTACTGGACCAGACACTGTAGACTTCATTTGTGAGGGACTCTCTTTTGTCCTAAAGCATAATGCTTTTCAATTTGATGGCCAGTGGTACCTGCAGACGGTGGGTACCGCTATGGGTACCCCCGTCGCATGTACCCTGGCTAACCTCTTTCTTGCGAGGTTTGAGGAGGAATATATTTATTCCTCAAATAACCCCTTTCTTCGACATGTCAAGCTTTATGCTAGATATGTTGATGATATGTTCATGGTGTGGGATGGGCACCAGGATACCTTCGCAGAGTTCGTGAAGTACCTGGGGACATCCAACACCATGAACATGGGGTTTACCTCGCAATTTGGGGGGACTAATTTGGTCTTTTTGGATGTCAAATTACAAATTGGGGATAGAGGTATCTCTACAGAGGTATATCGTAAACCTTCTGCATCCAACTCATTGTTACATTATAATAGTGCCCCTCCGCCACACATGAAATGTTCTTTGCCATACAGTCAACTTCTCAGGGTCAAGAGAATAAATAGCGACCCTGTTGGGTTTGCGCAGCAGTCAGCAGATCTGATTGACAGGTTCAAGAAACGAGGCTATCCCCCTTCGGTTTTGAATACTGCTTATAATAGGGCGGTTGCCACAGAGATTTCCATTGCCCCCAAGAAAAGACAAAAATAAAAAAAGTTTGTATTCAGTTTTAAATTCGGCCCGCTGGACAACCACATCAGAACAGTCATACGGAAAAATTGGCAGATCTTACGTCAAGATAATGATCTTAAAAAAATGGTAGATAGAGGCCCCCTTTTTGCCAATCGGCGCAGTAGAAACATTAGGGACAATATAGTCCGAAATCGTTTTATAACCAACAGAAATAATTGGCTCACAGATAGTATTCCTAAGGGGAACTTCAAATGTGGAGGTTGTAACTTTTGTAAGTACCATCACATAGGAAACAGAGTCAGAGTGGGCCACATACAGCATATTGTGCGAGATTTCATATCCTGCAGAACCACTCATGTTGTCTATGTCCTCTTCTGCCCTTGTAGGCACTTCTATATTGGGAAAACAATCCGTCCTTTATTTGTCCGTATTAGGGAGCATTTCTATTCCGTAGGTACAGGGAAAGGTGCTCCGAGGTTAATAGATCACGTCCGTACTCACCATGCAGGTGATGTCCAGGTGCTGAGGTTTGCTGGTCTGGAGCGGGTCTCGCCACCAGAGGGAGGTGGGGACTTGTGCCGTCTTCTACTACGCAGAGAAGCCAGATGGATCCTGCGCGCAGACGCAGCAGGACCATCTGGTCTAAATGATAAAGTCGACATGTCAGTTTTCTTGTAAAATGTTTCTGTACCCACCTTTAATAGTCAAATTGGATCTTCCTTGAGGTTCATAGTGTGTGCTATTTTAAATTTCTTGTTGTTTTTAAATGTTAATGTAACACTGTTCATGTCTTGAGCATTAGGGGAGGAGTTTGGGACTCAGGTGGGTCTATAAAACACTCCCCGGATCCATTCAGCGCTAGGACCCGTTGAAGTGCCATGTAGCACGAAACGGCCGTTGTCCGTAGCTGATCCTATCCCTCCCTGCTGTTCGTTTTTACTTATGTCCTAATAAAGTGATGTTAACCACACCAGGGTAAGTGCGCTCCTATCTTCCTTATAGGTGTGAAAGTTACATATTTGGAATGTGCAATGAAAGACCTACACACCAGTGTGTTCTCTATTTTCCCGCACCAGCAGAATCTGAGAAATAGATTACTACTTAACCGGGTCATACAGATACTTTATGTTTGGGCTCAAATTAACGCCCCGCTCATGCTCAGAAGAATGGTAGTTCCGTTGTCGCTATATGGGGTGCCATCCCAGAGCTATGATGGTTAGGCCGGCATCACACTAGCGAGTTTTACGGACATATGAGCGCAGAAAATACGTCCAGAAAAATATGCATTGCACACGGCCCAATGATTCTCTATGGCCCAGCTCCTATCTGCCGTACTTTACGGATCCGTATTATACGGTCTTGTACGGCCGAAGAAAATCGCAGCATGCTGCGTTTGTCACTGTATTGCGCAAAAAAATGCCAATGAAAGTCTATGGGGGTGAGAAAAATACGGATTACACACGGACCAGCAGTGTGACTTGCGAGAAATACGCAGCGGTGTTCTCTAGAACAGCCGGCAATTCAGTGCGATGTACAGTAAAATCACACTGTCAGAATATAATAGGTAGAATAAATGTGTACACATAGAATATATATATATATATATATTTATATTTCATACAGCACTAGATAGCAGAAAAGCCGGTAATTCAATTGCCAGCTTTTCCTATCTCCTTCACAAACCCGACAGGACATAAGACATGGTTTACATACAGTAAACCATCTCATATCCCTTCATTTATTACATATTCCTCTTTACTAATGTAACAAGTGTCTCTGTGTAAAATTTGGGGGCTCTAGCTATGAAATTAAAGGGTTAAATCCCAGAAAAAATTGGCGTGGGCTCCAGCACAATTTTCTCCGCCAGAGTGGGAAAGCCAGTGACTGAGGGCAGATATTAATAGCCTAGAGAGGGACCATGGTTATTGGCCCCCCCTGGCTAAAAACATCTGCCCCCAGCCACCCCAGAAAAGGCACATCTAGAAGATGCGCCTATTCTGGCACTTAGCCTCTCTTCCCACTCCCGTGTAGCGGTGGGATATGGGGTAATGAAGGGTTAATGTCACCTTGCTATTGTAAATATTGGTTAATAATGGAGATGCGTCAATTATGACACCTATCCATTATTAATCCAATAGTATAAAATGGTTAGTAAAACACACACACATTATTAAAAAGTATTTTAATGAAATAAAGACATATGGTGTTTTAATATTTTATTATACTCTTAATCCACCTGAAGACCCTTGTCACCTGAAACAAAGTTAAAAAAAACAAACAACAATATTCCATACCTTCCGTCGTTCAGTCTTGTCCCACGCTGTAAATCCATCTGAAGGGGTTAAATCATTTTACACCCAGGAGCTCTGCTAGTGCAGCTGTGCTCCTGTCTGTAAAACTTGGTGAATGAATGGAATGCAGGGGAATGTACTGTAGTTACCTCAAGTCTCGGTGATGCGCCCTCTGCTGGATGAACTCATATGAACTTGAGCGTGGGAAAATATTCTGAAAAGTTCTCAGGCTCGAGTTCATATGAGTTCATCCAGCAGAGGGTGCATCACTGCGACTCGAGGTAACTACAGTACATTCCCCTGCATTCCATTCATTCACCAAGTTTTACAGTCAGGAGCACAGCTGCATTAGAAGAGCTCCTGGGTGTAAAATGATTTAACCCCTTCAGATTGATTGACAGCGTGAGACAAGACTGAACTACGGAAGGTATGGAATATTGTTGTTTGTTTTTTTTTAACTTTGTTTCAGGTGATAAGGGTCTTCAGGTGGATTAAGAGTATAATAAAATATTAAAACACCAAGTGTCTTTATTTCATTAAAATACTTTTTAATAATGTGTGTGTGTGTGTTTTATTAACCATTTCGTACTATTGGATTTTGGAGTTTTCAGTAAGTTTCAGTCCCTCTGAGAAAAGAGGATTGCATTTCATAACTCAGCCCACTCAGTGATATACCAGAGGGTATATCTTTAACCTGCTGAGTTATGAGGGGGTCTTTTGCCCAGGAAGCCTGCTAGAGGAGGCTCTGCAACCAGCCTGATGCATTAGGACACCGTTCTCTCCTGGTTCTCCTCCTATCTCTCTGACCGATCCTTCACTGTATGTTTTGCTGGTTCCTCCTCCTCTCACCTTCCCCTTACTGTTGGGGTTCCTCAAGGATCAGTCCTAGGCCCCTCCTCTTCTCGTTGTATACTGCCCCTATTGGACAAACAATCAGTAGATTTGGTTTTCAGTACCATCTCTATGCTGACGACACCCAATTATACACTTCTTCTCCTGATATCACACCGACCTTTTTAGAAAACACCAGTGATTGTCTTACCGCTGTCTCTAACATCATGTCCTCCCTCTATCTGAAACTTAACCTGTCAAAAACTGAACTCCTCGTGTTCTCTCCCTCTACTAACCTACCTTTGCCTGACATTGCCATCTCCGTGTGCGGCTCCACCATTACTCCAAAGCAACATGCCCGCTGCCTTGGGGTCATACTTGATTCTGACCTTTCATTCACCCCCCACATCCGATCACTGGCTCGCTCTTCTTACCTGCATCTCAAAAACATTTCTAGAATTCACCCTTTTCTTACTTTCGACTCTGCAAAAACTCTTACTGTTTCACTTATTCATTCTCGTCTGGACTATTGTAACTCTCTACTAATCGGCCTCCCTCTTACCAAACTTTCCCCGCTCTAATCTGTCCTGAATGCTGCTGCCAGGATCATATTCCTCACCAACCGTTACACCGATGCCTCTACCTTGTGCCAGTCATTACACTGGCTACCCATCCACTCCAGAATCCAGTACAAAACTATTACCCTCATCCACAAAGCACTCCATGGCTCAGCACCACCCTACATCTCCTCCCTGGTATCAGTCTACCACCCTACCCGTGCCCTCCGCTCCGCTAATGACCTCAGGTTAGCATCCTCAATAATCAGAACCTCCCACTCCCGTCTCCAAGACTTTACACGTGCTGCGCTGATTCTTTGGAATGCACTACCTAGGTTAATACGATTAATCCCCAATCCCCACAGTTTTAAGCGTACCCTAAAAACTCATTTGTTCAGACTGGCCTACCGCCTCAATGCATTAACCTAACGATCCCTGTGTGGCCTATTTATAAAAAAAAAAAAAAACAATCAGGTTCCTCGCATCATGTTCTCATACACTTTATGCAGTTAATAGCCCTCTGTGTCTGTACTGCTACATACTTAGGCAGTTAACTGGTTCATGCAGCTTTACATGAACACCCGAGCCTTACACTATGGCCGGTCCGAATAACTAAAGCAATTGTTACCATCCACCTCTCGTGTCTCCCCTTTTCCTCATAGTTTGTAAGCTTGCGAGCAGGGCCCTCATTCCTCCTGGTATCTGTTTTGAACTGTATTTCTGTTATGCTGTAATGTCTATTGTCTGTACAAGTCCCCTCTATAATTTGTAAAGCGCTGCGGAATATGTTGGCGCTATATAAATAAAAATTATTATTATTATTAGGATGTCACTCCCTTCCCCCACACCACATGGCAGCCATGATATGAGATAACTGTAAGTGTTTTTTCAACTTTAATCCCTTTTTATTTGTAATTGTATGTACATACTATAATTGTCTCATCTTGTAATATCATTTTTTATACTTTTTGTAAACACTACCTAATCTTTTTGGAGTCAAAGCTATAATATTTACTAGTGTTGTTTTCCTTGGTCTAAACAAACCCTAAGTCCTCCAACCTAAACCATTGCTACTGATTGGATTGGCTCCAGACCCGCTATTAATCATAGTAATAGGAGCTGGTAGTAGCGGAGTGTACCGAGCTTGTTGGGTAATGCTGGCAGTGACGGAAAGGGGTTTCTAAATGTATTGCCCGGCTGTGGCTGGGAATAGTTATATCGCCCTCACTGCAGCATGCCCAATAGCCAGTACACAACCAGCATTTCTGGCAACTAGTTATCTTAGGTGCTGTTCCCTGACTGACCTGAGGGTGAGGGGGGCGCCAGAGAGCTGCATGTTCCGAACCGAAACTAGGAAGTGGGA
Organism: Ranitomeya imitator; assembly: GCF_032444005.1. Lineage (NCBI taxonomy): Eukaryota > Metazoa > Chordata > Amphibia > Anura > Dendrobatidae > Ranitomeya > Ranitomeya imitator. The sequence goes on along the minus strand of NC_091287.1, from coordinate 167,508,590 downwards.
TATAAATACCTGAAGAAAGAAGCGGGGTAACCAAGCACCCCCAGTTCATGACAGTGAGCGCCTGTGTTTTTTTCTAAAAGCATCATTTTTTGCGATTAAATTAGTCGTTTCATGACGCCTTTTTCAACATTTTTGACTGTCGTGGTTTTTTTTTAACGTTTTTTCTGCATTTCTTTTTATCTTTAAGCAAAAAGTATAGCAAAACTATCAATAAAGATCCCTGGCATGTTTTGAACCTTCCCATTGACATATATTGTAATGTATAGAGCATCTTCAAAGCAGAAACCACATGAAGAATGGTCACATAACTTTTTTAACCACTTGGTGTATTTGGAAATCTGAAGCAGTGAAAAGTCACTTAAAAGGCTTAACCAACAATTCGTTTTTATACGAATATGTTCATTGTTTTCTGGGCAGTTTTTTCAGGGTGGCTTTGGAGTGGTTTCCCCTGAAAAAAAGATTGGCACTGATTCATGACAGCTTTTATGCCTAAATAGCGGCACAACATCTTTGAAAAGTCGCAATTTATTTGTGCAACTCGTAGTCGCATCCAAATTTTGCGGCTTTTTTAGTTTTGACTCTAGTTTCTCCCAGCTCCCCCAAAATAGGGAGCTGTGGAGTTATCTGAGCCAGAAATGTCACTTCAGTCACTAACTAGAGTAAGCTTTCTGCAGTAGCGAACGCCACTCATCAGACACTCCAGATTCATGAAGAGGCATGCAGCTCTTCATGAATCAAAAGCAGAGGTGTAGCTAGGGTTTTGGTTCAGGGGGGGGGGCCGAAACTTCTGAGTAACCTTGTTTACAACTGGGTGACGCACCCTAATAGTGGAGAATAACCTCAGCAGATGACTGCGCTGTTACTGAAACTAATCTCTATATAAAGACCAACATGGATATTACCACCATATGGTCAGTGGTAAATACCAGCCCTACAGAACATATAAGCGATTACAGCACATGGTGACTTACAGAGGACATTCTTTCTGATGGAATCATTCACTTTTCCCATCTTTTCCAACTGTCCCACACCAACATGACAACTTCTTCCAGCCAGGACTCGGCTGCAGAGGTTACAACAAAGATATATTTCACTTCTCATATTTTCAGCCATCACCATCTCTTCCCAACCTGCACAAACTCCTTATCCTGCTGATACCCCAATACTGAGCTAATGCTGCCGTATGTGTCCCTATTACTGCACCTACTGTGTGGTTCATTGTGCCTTTTAAATTCAAAAGCAACCCTCTATAATATAGTAATGCTGGGTGCAAGTGCCCTTGAAAACAGTGCCAACATTTTGCCCCCTAGAAACTAATAATGCTCTGTGTGCCCCTTTGACAGTCACAGTAACCGGAGTTCCCCTATAACAATAAGTGCCCACTTTATATTTAATAATGTTCCAAGTCTTTTTTTGTACAGCTCCCCTATACATAGTATGATGCTCTCTTATAGACAGTATAATGCCCTCTCACTGTATTTATACTGACCTCTTAGTATACTCCAAACTGTTTGATGGCTCCAACACTGTATGATGGCCCCGTCACTGTAATCTCCACACTGTATGATGGCCTCCTAGATAGCGTCCATATAGCATAATACACTAGATAGTCCTCAATATAGTATAATATACTCCCCATATGTCTCTATATAGCCTAATGCATTCTCCAATAGGCAGACTCTATATAGTATAATGCACTCCCCATAGGACTCCATAATGCACTCCCCATAGAAAGACTCTATAGTATAATGAACTCCCCATAGGCAGACTTTATATAGTATGATGCACCCCTCATAGGCAGGCTCTATATAGTATAATGCGCCCCCCATAAGCGGACTCTATAGTATAATGCAGCTCCCCCTAGGCAGACTCTAATATAATGCAGCTCCCCATAGGCAGACTCTAGTATAATGCAGCCCCCCATAGGCAGACTCTAATAGCCCCCCTAGGCAGACTCTAATATTATGCAGCCCCCCATAGGCATACTCTAATATAATACACCCCCCATAGGCAGGCTCTATAGTATAATGCAGCCCCCCATAGACAGACTCTAACATAATGCACCCCCTTAGGCCTCTATAGTATAATGCACTGCCATAAATAAATACATCCAATACTCACCTCTCTTCCTCCTGGCTCCTTCGCTGCTCCGAGCGCCAGCACATCTCCGGACATCGGGCGCCGAGTAGTGACGTCATCGCGCCCACTGTCAGTGTCGGCATCGTTGACATCAGACGCTGACAGGGATGATGGGAGAATGAGCGCAATGCTCCTTCTTGTTGGCATATGCAACAGATTAGGACTTATTATAAGTAAAAGGAGGACTTTATACTAACCAGACAGCAGATGGCGATAGTGTGTAAAGTTATATACTTGCTGTAATGTGGGGAGGGAAGCTCTCAGTGGTTGGTTGCTTTTCTTACTTTCGTTTTTGCTTTTCTTCATGAATGTGTTGTCTTCAGTGCACGGACTGTGTGACACTGAATTGTATCTCATGTTTATCCAGTATGAAGTAAATACTGTTTACTCAAGATATCTTGCTGATTGAAGCTCTCCTAAGTACAGCGGTGACTGCAAGAAGACGCACTCTGCAACAGGTTATGGGCCCAGACATCCCAGATAACCCCAGACACCCCAGATAACCCCAGACACTACAGGTCTGCACTACAAGCTCAGGCAGAAGGATCCTGGTTTATAGCCCAGATAACGGAGCACACAGATAAGCTCTGTAAACCGAAGGAAATAAATCCAGATACATAGTGACAGAGGAATTCAGCATCCCAGGAGCTGGATATAATTGCAGAGAATTCACAGGACATACAGGAGAATATCTTCAGTACAACTCTCTAAACAAGTAAAGGTACCGTCACACTAGACGATATCGCTAGCGATCCGTGACGTTGCAGCGTCCTCGCTAGCGATATCGTCCAGTGTGACAGGCAGCAGCGATCAGGCCCCTGCTGTGCTGTCGCTGGTCGGGGAAGAAAGTCCAGAACTTTATTTGGTCGCTGGACTCCCCGCAGACATCGCTGAATCAGCGTGTGTGACACAGATCCAGCGATGTCTTCACTGGTAACCAGGGTAAACATCGGGTAACTAAGCGCAGGGCCGCGCTTAGTAACCCGATGTTTACCCTGGTTACCATCCTAAAAGTAAAAAAAACAAACACTACATACTTACCTACCGCTGTCTGTCCTCCAGCGCTGTGCTCTGCTCTCCTCCTGTACTGGCTGTGAGCGTCGGTCAGCCGGAAAGCAGAGCGGTGACGTCACCGCTCTGCTTTCCGGCCGCTGTGCTCACACAGCCAGAGCAGGAGGAGTGCAGAGCACAGCGCTGGAGGACAGACGGCTGTAGGTAAGTATGTACTGTTTGTTTTTTTTACTTTTAGGATGGTAACCAGGGTAAACATCGGGTTACTAAGCGCGGCCCTGCGCTTAGTTACCCGATGTTTACCCTGGTTACCGGCATCGTTGGTCGCTGGAGAGCGGTCTGTGTGACAGCTCTCCAGCGACCAAACAGCGACGCTGCAGCGATCCGGATCGTTGTCGGTATCGCTGCAGCGTCGCTAAGTGTGACGGTACCTTAAGACTATATAAAGATGATGAGTAACACAGAACTGAAATTTACAGTAGCTAAACTGAATAGTGAAAATTATCAGTTATGGAAATTCAAAGTAGAGATGTTGTTATCTAAGGATGATCTATGGGAAGTAATTGTTACAGCAAGACCAGATCAAGATAATCAGACATGGGATAAGAAGGATATAAAAGCTAGAGCCACCATTAGCTTATTAGTGGATGATGCTCAATTAATACATATAAGAAATGAAGAAACAGCTAAGGGAATGTGGGAAGCATTAAGAAAACTGTATGAAAGACCTAGCTTGAATCACAAGTTATTTTTATTAAGAAAGCTGTACAGTATGAGATTGAGTGCAAATGACGATATGCAGAAGCACATATTCTCAATGATGGAAGTGATATCACAGCTAAGATCTATTGGTGAAGATATTAAAGAAAGTCATGTAGCAGCTATATTGTTGTGCAGTTTACCAGATTTGTATACAGCCTTGATAAATGCCCTTGAGACGAGACCAGAAACTGACATTACATTAGATTTTGTGAAAACAAGACTAATAGATGAATATCAGAGAAGAAAAGAACAAAGAAATGATTCTTCTACTGAAAAGGACAGTGGAAACGCTCTTAAAGCTACAGAATTCCAAAAACCCTATAATAAAGAGACAAGAGAATGCTTCAGATGTAAGAAAAAAGGTCATTTAAAGAAAGACTGTACCATATGGAAAGCAGAACAACAAAAATTACAACATAAAAAGCATACAGAGAAAGTAAAAAACACAATTTCCGATTCATGTGAGAATAATTGGAATGGCACATTTAAAATAACAGACAAGAAATCATCACTTGGTTGGTTTATTGATTCAGGAGCAACGAGTCATATGACAAGTGACAAGAATTTCTTTACTGATCTTGATTTAGATAAGAAAGAAGCCATTTATCTCGCAGATGGAAGCAAAATAACCGCAGAAGGTATCGGACAAGGTATGCTAAATTGTTCAAACAAGTTCGGGCAAGATTCAAAGATACTTGTACAAGATGTGTTGTATGTTCCAAAATTGGAAGGCGGATTATTATCTGTGAAACGTTTAACAGCAAAAGGACTTACAGTGAAATTCAAAGACAATGAGTGTGCAATTATTGCAGGAAACAAGGTGATAACCAAAGTCAAGGCAGATGAACAATTATATCATTTTAACACACCAAAGTAACAGATGAAGGTATGTACACATGATCACAAAAACTGTATTCACATGTGGCATAGACGTCTAGGACATAGACACCCTGACAGTATAAGGGAACTACAGAGAAAAGAATTGACAAAAGATTTAAAGATATCAGATTGCTCAATTACCATAAGATGTGATTGTTGTATAAAATCCAAAGCCACAAGGATATCTATTCCAAAAGAAAGTGAGATGAAAAGCGAAAGACCACTTGATTTGGTGCATACTGACGTATGTGGACCCATGAAAGTGACTACATCAGGAGGCAATAGATACATGTTGACTTTTATAGACGATTACTCAAGATACACAGTAACATACTTAATTAAAAACAAAAGTGAAGTTTTTGATAAACTTGTAGACTATGTAACAAGATCAAGTAACAAATTTCAAAGGAAGCCAATTGTCATCAGAAGTGATAATTGAGGTGAATTTACAAGTCACAGAATAGAAGACTACTTAAGACAAAATGGGATAGAACACCAGAAAACGGTTCCATACACACCTGAACAAAATGGAGTAGCAGAAAGAAAAAACAGAACTCTAACAGAGATGATAAGATGTATGCTGACGGATTCCAAACTACCAGAGAAATATTGGGGTGAGGCAGCAATGACAGCTACTTATCTACAGAACAGACTTTTTTCCAGAAAACTGACGAAAACTCCATATGAACTGTGGCAAGGTATGAAACCAAGTGTCAATCATTTAAAAGTTTTTGGATGTAAAGTTTTCATATTCATTCCAACAGAAAAACGTTCCAAACTTCAAAACAGATCCATGGAAGGAATATTTGTTGGATATAGTGAAAATTGCAAAGGATACAGAATCCTAGATCCCAAAACAGACAGAGTTACGGTGAGTAACAGTGTGACATTCATTGAAGATTTAAATGAAGACATTATGATTTCAGTTGAAACAAAAAATGAGAAAACCAATAATGACACAACTGAAGAAATATCTGATGAGAAAGAAGTAGAAATTAATGAAGAACAAAATACTGAAAGTGAAGAATCACAACTACAAACAGACACAGAACCAAGACGTTCAATGAGAGAAAACAAAGGAAAACCACCAAAACGTCTCTCATACAAGACAAGCACAAGAAAAATCTATGAGCCTACTTCTTGGGAAGAAATATCTAAACTGCCTGTTGGAGAAGACTATGATGAGACATTTGCTCCAGTTGTCAAACACACTATCTTCAACAGAAGCAGAATATGTTGCCGCAGCACATGCGAGTCAAGAAGTACTGTGGTTAAGACAATTGTTGACAGAATTAGGACAACCACAGTTGGCACCAACAAAACTAAAAGAGGACAATCAAGGATGTATTGTTCTTGCTCAGATGGAAAGAGTCAATCCAAGAACCAAGCATATTGATATGAAATATCATTTCTTGAGAGATCATCAGGAACAAGGAGTCTTGAAGTTAGAGTACTGTCCTACTGAAGAAATGACAGCAGACATTTTCACGAAGGCGTTGAATGCTGATAAACATCAGAGACTAATAAAAAAGTTGGGTTTGATTGAATAAGTCCTTACTGTTGAGAAAGGGTGTTGGCATATGCAACAGATTAGGACTTATTATAAGTAAAAGGAGGACTTTATACTAACCAGACAGCAGATCGCGATAGTGTGTAAAGTTAGATACTTGCTGTAATGTGGGGAGGGAAGCTCTCAGTGGTTGGTTGCTTTTCTTACTTTCGTTTTTGCTTTTCTTCATGAATGTGTTGTCTTCAGTGCACGGACTGTGTGACACTGAATTGTATCTCATGTTTATCCAGTATGAAGTAAATACTGTTTACTCAAGATATCTTGCTGATTGAAGCTCTCCTAAGTACAGCGGTGACTGCAAGAAGACGCACTCTGCAACACTTCTCTCATCAATGCGGTCAGCTGTATCAGCATCTAGCCGATACAGTTGAACCTGCGATGACGGGCAGGGGCCCACTGCTGGCACAGGTGGCCCCCCCCCCACCTGCTCAGGGGCCCATATAGTGGCCGGGTGGCAAAGCGGAGAGACCACCCCCTCTGCTATCAGCTATGCTACAGATCAAAAGCATCTGACTCTGCCATATCTCTTCATCAGGACTGGCGTGAACATAGCGGCGCACACTATGAGCTCCATCTGATTGATTAAGAGGTATAAGCTTATTAATGAATCACAAGCATACACTTCAAAATGCCCCTTCATCAAGACCGATGAGAGAATCGTCAGTCTTGAGAATCGTCCCCTATGTTTTTACCAATATAAAAAAATAAAAATAATTACATGTGAAAAGTAATTTTTCTGTGCAATAAAAGTAACATATAAAATAAGGAGCTGCTACTTTAAATAGGAATGTTTTGAAACCACTGGGGGGCTTGCATGTGTACCCATGTATACCTATTGGGGGTGCATGTTAGAGCTAAGGCATATTCACCTGAAAGAGACCACATGGAAGCAGCAGTGCAAGATGGGTGGTTAGAGAGACTGCAGAGAAGATTGTACTAGTTGATGTCATTCTTTTCAGGATAGCTAAGTATAAAGAAGCCATGGAGACACCAAGGAGAGAGTATTCTATTTGCAAGCTTCAGCAAGAGCTCTTGCACCCATATACAGAGTGATTCACTCGCCACTTTACATGGAAAAATCGCTGTAACGTCTAAAAGAGACGATCTACCGTACTGAAATTTTGACTGTATGTACTTTGGTTCACGAGAAGTGAGAGTGCAGTGAACCTCAGAGACGAGAAACATCCTCACACCGAGTGTTCTTGACGATTACAATAAAAAGATTGTGTACAGTATAATAATTTATAATAATTTTTATTTATACAGCACCGACATATTCCACAGCACTTTACAATTAATTACATCACTATCTGGTAAAAATATGGTAAAAAATATAGTTGATTCATTCTTTTTAATACAGTATATTTGCAGTTGAACTAAACTTCTAATTCCTTAAAAAAGCCTTACCAGAATTCCAGACCACCATGGTGTTCCAACATGAATTTCCCCAAAGCATCCAATTATAATGATTACTATGGCTGTGACAATCTGTATAATCTATGAGGAAAAACAGAAAAACATACATAAGGGCTCATGCATAAGTCCATGCCAGTCTGTATATTGCAGTGAGTGCTCGGACCAGTTTGCACGGACATATGAATGAGCCTTAGGGCTCTTTCACATGTCAGTGTGTCCAGTAAGTGTGGTGACAGTTTTCAGACATACCGGAGACACTTAGACACAGAGACCCATTCAAGTGAATGGGTCTGTGCACGTGTCAGTATGTTTCCATGGACCGTGTGTCCGTGTGACCCACACGTAGACATGTCTGTTTTTACCGTCAGCACGGGCCACAAAGCGTCCCACACACGTGCACACAGATCATCCATGTGACACATCCTGGTGCCTGTGAAGCAGCGGTATGGTAAGCGCTGTTCTGTGGTGCTGGGTGCTGAAGACGACTCTCATCATTCTCCTCTGCTATGCCAGTAATCAGCACGAGCAGGGGAGAATGATAAGAGTTGTATTCAAGTGATAACAATGACAGCAGGCAGCGGCTGATGGGACTATTACTTCCATCAGCCTACACCTGCTACTGCTAATAACAGTGAGAGCAGGAGCAGCGGATGGGAGTATTTATCAGCCGTCTCCTGCGCTGTAAATATATACCGTAATTTAAAATAAATCCGGTTTGGGTTCCCCCCTATTTTCTATAACCAGCCAGGCAAAACTCATAGCTGGGCGCAGCAACCCTCAGCTGTGAGCTTCAGCACGGTTAGTTATCAAGAATAGAGGGGTCTCTACGCCATATTTTTTCATTATTTAAATAAATAATTTAAAAAAAAGGCATGGGGTCTCCCCCATTTTTAACAACCAGCCTTTCTAAAGCTGACAGCTCAGGGCTGGTTTTCTCAAGCTGTTAATAGGCCATTGATATAGACCCCCCCAGGCATAAAAATAGCAGCCCACAGCTGCTAAGAAAAGGCACATCTATTAGATGCGCAATTTCTGGCACTTTGCCCAGTTCTTCTCACTCATACTTGTGGTGTTGGTGTCACCTTTGTATTGTCAGGTGACATCAAGCCCACGGTTTAGTAATGGAGAGGTGTCTATAAGACACCCATACATTACTAATCCTACAGTTTTATGGTAAAAAAAGACACAGCCAGAATAAAGTCCTTTATTTCAAATAAAACAAAACACACTTCCATTTTCATTTAAAAATAACAAACACAGTTATACTCACCTAACGTCTAATTACACAGAATTCCTCGTCTGCTGTAATAAACCAAAAATAAAAAAACAATATCCTTCACCTGTCTGCTGTTCTGTCCCACGCAGTAATCCATGTCTGGGGGGTAAACAGCTTTCAACCTGGATGGTGCCAAGATGAGACCGTCCAGGCTGAGAACTACTGATGAATGAGCTGCTGCGAGCGCAGCCTCAGTGACCAGCGGTGACGTCATTGACGTTAGCACCATTTTGGAAACATTGTGCTAGCAGTACACTAGGTTTTCATGTCAAACTTCAGCAGCTGCTTCCCCTAGTGTTTAAAAGTTGAAAACATCAAAACGTCTTTATTTTTCATATTTTATATAATTAAAAATACAATTTAATATTTTTAAAAAATAAAGCATTACTAATATCCTTTATAAATATTTATTTTTAACCCTTAGCCACTTTGGGAATGTGCTTTATTTAAAAATACCACCTCGTCTTGCTTTACAGCTAATCCCTGTGTGTGTGTTTTTTTTTACTTCACTTATTGTGAAGTCTAGTTTGACGTCATCAGGAGGATGGCCCTGCACTCATTTCTCCCTTGTATCAACCCACCAGAAACATGGCATAATCAGCGGATGGCGCTGCAGTCATTTATCACAGTTTCTTTCATAGCCGTCCTGTCACTTCTCCTTTAACTTCTATCAGTACTATTGATTCTGGATGTCAAAGATACTGTAGGATAGGGCAGTGTTAATCCATTTGCAGGCATACCTGTGTTGCTTTGTGATACTCCTTTGCTCTGAAATTTGTCTTTTCTTCATATGTAAATGAGCTTCGGAGCCCTGGTGAGTGTATGGGTGCACCGGTGAGTGTATGCATGCATTGGTGAGTGCATTGGTGCACTGGTGATAGTGAGAGTATGGGTGCACTGTTGAGTGTGTGGGTGCACTAGTGAGAGTATAGGTGCACTGGTGAGTGAATGGGTGCATTAGTGAGAGTATAGGTGCACTGGTGAGTGTATGGGTGAACTGGTGAGAGTATGGGTGCAGTGGGAGAGTATGGTTGCACTGGTGAGTGTATGCGTGCACTGCTGAGTGTATGGGAGCAATGGTGAGTAGGGTTGAGCGAAATGGATCGGGCAAATTCAAAAATCGCCGACTTTCGGCAAAGTAGGGTTTTAGGAAACCCGACCCGATCCTAGTGTGGGATCGGCCATGAGGTCGCCGATCTGCGCACAAAAGTCGCGTTTCATATGACACTTTCAGCGCCATTTTTCAGCCAATGAAGGAGAACGCAGAGTGTGGGCAGCGTGATGACATAGGTCTCAGTCCCCACCACCTTAGAGAAGGGCATTGCAGTGATTGGCTTGCTGTCTGCGGCGTCACAGGGGCTATAAAGGGGCGTGCACGCCGACCGCCATCTTACTTCTGCCGATCTTAGCATAGGGAGAGGTTGCCGCAGCTTCATCAGAAGAAGGGATATAGTTAGTAAGGGAAATTAACCCCCAAACTGCTTGTGCTGTAGTGATTTCCACTGTCCAACACCACCATTTTTTGCAGGGACAGTGGAGGCTATATTTTTGTGCATCAGCTCTGTAGCTTATTAGGCTGCCCTATAAGGCTCCCTGATAGCTGCATTGCTGTGTGTACGCCGCTGTGCAAACCAACTGCTTTTTTAAAAGCAAAAATCCTGTTGCTCCTTTCTGCACAGTTATCTTGTTTATTTGTCCACACTTTTGTGTGCAGCAGTCCTTTTTATTGCTGCCATACTTTTCCTGAGATCATTGTAAAGAGATTGAAATTGTACTACAGTCCTTGTATTTTTTCATATATCTTCCAGCCACTTTCCGCCACTTACATTGTGTTGTTTTATACACTGGGCCTGAGTTTTGGTTCCGTCTCCACCCCAAAAAAGTGAGATTCAAATTCTCCCAAAGTGGATATATCGTATATACTCGAGTATAAGCCGACCCGAGTATAAGCCGACCCCCCTAATTTCGCCACAAAAAAACTGGGAAAACTTATTGATTCGAGTATAAGCCTAGGGTGGAAAATGCAGCAGCTACCGGTGAATTTCAAAAATAAAAATAGATGCTCCATACCGTTCATTATTGCCCCATAGATGCTCCATATAAAGCTGTGCCATATATAATGCTCTGCACCGTTCATTATGGCCCCATAGATGCTCCATATAAAGCTGTGCCATATGGAATGCTCTGCACCATTTATTATGGCCCCATAGATGCTCCACATAAAGCTGTGCCATATATAATGCTCTGCACCATTCAGTATGGCCCCATAGATGCTCCATATAAAGCTGTGCCATATGGAATGCTCTGCACCGTTCATTATGGCCCCATAGATGCTCCACATAAAGCTGTGCCACATATAATGCTCTGCATCGTTCATTATGGCCCCATGGATGCTCCACATAAAGCTGTGCCATATATAATGCTCTGCACCGTTTATTATGGCTCTATAGATGCTCTATATAAAACTGTGCCATATAGAATGCTCTGCACCGTTCATTATGGCCCCATAGATGCTCCACATAAAGCTGTGCCATATGGAATGCTCTGCACCATTCAGTATGGCCCCATAGATGCTCCATATAAAGCTGTGCCATATGGAATGCTCTGCACCGTTCATTATGGCCCCATAGATGCTCCACATAAAGCTGTGCCACATATAATGCTCTGCATCGTTCATTATGGCCCCATAGATGCTCCACATAAAGCTGTGCCATATGTAATGCTCTGCACCGTTCATTATGGCCCCATAGAAAGCTGTGCCATATATATTGCTCTGCACCGTTGATTATTGCCCCATAGATGCTCCATATAAAGCTGTGCCATATAGAATGCTGCTGCTGCTGCAATAAAAAGAAAAAAAAATCACATACTCACCTCTCTTCGCTCAGGACGCCGGCGCTTTCAATATTTACCTGCTCCTCATGCGGCTCCGTCTCCAGCACTGACGCTCAGCAGGGGGCGCGCACTGACTATGTCACCACGCGCTCTAACCTGAGCGTCACTGCCAGAGGACGCTGGAGAAGGAGCAGCGCCGGAGCGAGGAGCAGGTAAATATCACGCAGCGCTCCCCGTATACTTACCTGCTCCTGGTGCGGTCCCTGCTTCTCCCGGCGTTGCATCTTCTTCCTGTATTGAGCGGTCACATGGTACCGCTCATTTCCAGTCATGAATATGCGGCTCCACCCCTATGGGAGGTGGAGCCGCATATTCATGACTGTAATGATCAGTACCATGTGACCGCTCAATACAGGAAGAAGATGCAGCGCTGGAAGAAGCAGGGACTGCAGGGAGTTTTCAATGTCTAACTATTATTATAAAGTAAATTAAGATTGACAAGCTTAAGTAATAAGAATTGATGTTTTTGGCATTAAAATGGGCACTGTAGGTGTTTTCCTGTCCTCCATTCACTGCAGACTTTGATTCCCCATTGACTTGCATTGGGTTTCGTGTTTCAGTTGGCCCCCGACTTTTCACAATAATCAGCCGATTTCACCCGACCCGACTTTTGACAAAGTCGGGTTTCGCGAAACCCGACTCTATCCGAAAAAAGTAAAAGTCGCTCAACTCTAATGGTGAGTATATGGTTTCACTGGTGAGTGTATGGATGCACTGGTGAGTGTATGGGTGCACTAATGAAAGTATGGGTGCAGCGGTGAGTGTATGTGTGCACTGGTGAGTGCATGGGTGCACTGCTGAGAGTATGGGAGCACTGGTGAGTGCATGGGTGCACTGCTGAGAGTATGGGAGCACTGGTGAGTGCATGGGTGCACTGGTGAGAGTATGGGTGCAATGGTGAGAGTAGAGGTGCACTGGTGAGTGTATGGGTGCAGTGGGAGAGTATGGGTGCACTAGTGAGTGTATGCGTGCACTGCTGAGTGTATGGGAATAATGGTGAGTGGATGGTTGCCCTTGTGTATGTGAGTGTATGCGAGCACTAGTGAGTGTATAGATGCACTGGTGAGTGTATGGGTGCACTGGTGAGTGTATGGGACCACTGGTGAGTGTATGGGGGCACTGGTGATTGTATGAGTGCATTGGTGAGTGTATGGATGCACTGGTGAGTGTATGGGTGAACTTTCAGTTCGTGGCTCCTCTTCTTCTTTCTTATTCCCACCAGTGCCACCCCACTTCTTGAAGACAGAGAGTCTGCTGCATAATGTCACCTCTGCTCTCCATTGTTAATCAAGAATAGGATGCCACCGATTGGGAGAAACAAAGAGGAGTCATAGACTGCAAGTGCAGCTATATGTACAACAGTGCATTTAGAAAGTTAATTTATATATGACTAAGGCTGTGTGCACACGTTGCAGATTTTTAATGTTTCTTTCGCTTTTTTGCTATAAAAACACTATAAAAACGTGAAAAAACGCATACATTATGCATCCCATGATTTAGAATGTATTCTGCAATTTTTGTACACATGATGCGTTTTTTTCCGTGAAAAAATGCATCGCGGTAAAAAACGCATCGTGTTCATTAATTTTAAGGACCAAAAACGCACCAAAAATGCAGGAAAAAGGCGGTAAAATCGCGGTAAAAATGCATGCGGATTTCTTGCAGAAATGTCCGGTTTTGCACAGGAAATTTCTGCAAGAAATCCTGAACGTGTGCACATAGCCTAAAAAAGGAATTTCAGAGCAAAAAAAAAGGAGCACCAGACAGTGTCAAACACCTATGCCTGGAAATATTTTACACTGCCCTATCCTGCAGTCCTTCTGCTTGCCTATGGCAAATGTTACTGGCAAGTTCCCTTTAATGAAGCATCAGAACTTAAAGGCCCCGTCACACATAGCGACGCTGCAGCGATACCGACAACGATCCGGATCGCTGCAGCGTCGCTGTTTGGTCGCTGGAGAACTGTCACACAGACCGCTCTCCCAGGGCCGGCTCCAGGTTTTTGAGGGCCCCGGGCGAAAGAGTCTCAGTGGGCCCCCCCTTTAACACATACCCCGATTCATGATCGCATATAAACACAGCCATGTAGTATATAACACAGCCCACGTAGTATATAGCAGCCCACGTAGCATATAGCAACCCATGTAGTATATAGCACAGCCCACGTAGTATATAGCAGCGCAGCCCACGTAGTATATAGCAGCCCACGTAGTATATAGCAGCGCCACTCACTCAGGCACTGGCAGGACTAGGAGCTCCTCCTGAATCTAACCAAAAAGAAACATATGCGGCACTCACCCCAATCTGGCAGTGAAAATCGTGATTTTATTGAAGAAACTGTAAGGACAAGTCCATCAGGACATCAGGTACAACGGAGGGTGCGGTATTGGAGTCAGGACTGACTCCAATACCGCACCCTCCGTTGTACCTGATGTCCTGATGGACTTGTCCTTACAGTTTCTTCAATAAAATCACGATTTTCACTGCCAGATTGGGGTGAGTGCCGCATATGTTTCTTTTTGGTTGCTTTGGACTGCTTGTTTCCTCTGATTATGCTGAGCACCAGAATCCATAGGCATTCGTGATTACCTGGTTTCATTTTGTCCGCCAGCAGTCCTGCCTGTCAAATCCAGTATTTCACTCTAGTGCCGTCCTCCTTGTTCTTATGGTTTATGCTCCTCCTGAATCTGCCTCATAACTTCAGCAGCACGGCAGCCAGCCAGGGGCGGAGAGCAGAGCAGAGAACGTGCTCTCTCCGCCCACAAACAATGTCACGCTGGCTGCCTTCTCTTAACCCCTATATGTGCCTGCCTGGCTGCACTCACTGAGTGAGAAGATGCTTGTGTCAGAGCTGGCACATAGGGGTTAAGAGAACGCAGCCAGCAGTGACTTTGTGGGCGGAGAGAGCATGTTATCTCCTGCTCTGCTCTCCCAGCTGTATCTATGAGAGCGTGTGTGGGCCCCCCTCTCTCCCCAGGGCCCCGGCATTTGCCCGCTGTGCCGGGTGCTGACGCCGGCCCTGCGCTCTCCAGCGACCAACGATCCCGAGGTCCCCGGTAACCAGGGTAAACATCGGGTAACTAAGCGCAGGGCCGCGCTTAGTAACCCGATGTTTACCCTGGTTACCATCGTTAAAGTAAAAAAAAACAAACGCTACATACTTACCTATCGCTGTCTGTCCTCGGCGCTCTGCTTCTCTGGTCTGGCTGTGAGCACAGCGGCCGGAAAGCAGAGCGGTGACGTCACCGCTCTGCTTTCCGGCTGACCAGCGCTCACAGCCAGACCAGAGAAGCAAAGCGCCGAGGACAGACAGCGATAGGTAAGTATGTAGCGTTTGTTTTTTTACTTTTAGGATGGTAACCAGGGTAAACATCGGGTTACTAAGTGCCGCCCTGCGCTTAGTAACCCGATGTTTACCCTGGTTACCAGCGAAGACATCGCTGAATCGGCGTCACACACGCCGATTCAGCGATGTCAGCGGGACCTCAACGATCAAAAAATGGCCCAGGCCATTCCGACATGACCAGCGATCTCACAGCAGGGGCCTGATCGCTGGTACGTGTCACACATAGCAAGATCGCTACTGAGATCGCTGTTGCGTCACAAAACTTGTGACTCAGCAGCGATCTCGCTATCGATCTCGCTATGTGTGACGGGGCCTTAAGGCCCCTTAAGGCCCCTTAAGGCCCCGTCACACATAGCGAGATCGCTAGCGAGATCGCTGCTGAGTCACAAGTTTTGTGACGCAACAGCGATCTCAGTAGCGATCTCGCTATGTGTGACACGTACCAGCGATCAGGCCCCTGCTGTGAGATCGCTGGTCGTGTCGGAATGGCCTGGGCCATTTTTTGATCGTTGAGGTCCCGCTGACATCGCTGAATCGGCGTGTGTGACGCCGATTCAGCGATGTCTTCGCTGGTAACCAGGGTAAACATCGGGTTACTAAGCGCAGGGCGGCGCTTAGTAACCCGATGTTTACCCTGGTTACCATCCTAAAAGTAAAAAAACAAACGCTACATACTTACCTATCGCTGTCTGTCCTCGGCGCTTTGCTTCTCTGGTCTGGCTGTGAGCGCCGGTCAGCCGGAAAGCAGAGCGGTGACGTCACCGCTCTGCTTTCCGGCCGCTGTGCTCACAGCCAGACCAGAGAAGCAGAGCGCCGAGGACAGACAGCGATAGGTAAGTATGTAGCGTTTGTTTTTTTTTACTTTAACGATGGTAACCAGGGTAAACATCGGGTTACTAAGCGCGGCCCTGCGCTTAGTTACCCGATGTTTACCCTGGTTACCGGGGACCTCGGGATCGTTGGTCGCTGGAGAGCGGTCTGTGTGACAGTTCTCCAGCGACCAAACAGCGACGCTGCAGCGATCCGGATCGTTGTCGGTATCGCTGCAGCGTCGCTATGTGTGACAGGGCCTTTACTCTCTGAAAACTGCAACATTGTAATGTAACATTAGAGAACAGCAGTGCCATCTGCTGGATATTCAGTGGCATTACTTCTTAGTAACATAAAAGATAAAGCAACATCTGGTGGTCTTTCTTTGAGAACCTCAAGGTGAAAGTCTTTTTTTTCTATGGGCTGGACCCTCTTCTCTTCCATATTTATAGACCTGCAGAGTATGCTACTTTGTATCACTAAGGGTACGTTCACATTTGCGGTTTGCGCCGCAGCGTCGCCGCCGCAACAAAACGCATGCGTCGTGCGGCCCTATCTTTAAGGCTACGTTCACATTAGCGTTGCGCCGCCCTGCGTCGGCGACGCAACGCGCGACGCACGGAAAAACGCGCGCAAACGCGCGCAAAAACGCGCGCGTTTTGCGACGCGTGCGTCGTTTTTGACGAAAATCGGACGCACAGAAAATGCAACTTGTTGCATTTTCTTGCGTCCGACGCTAGCGTCGGAAACGACGCACGTGGCGAAAAACGCCACCCAAAAAACGCACGCGTCCCCTATGTTAAACATAGGGGCGCGTCGCCGCTGCGTCGCCGCTGCGTCGCCGACGCAACAGCGGCGCAACGCTAATGTGAACGTAGCCTTACATTGGCGCCGCATGGGGCCGCATGTGCATGCGTTGTGTTGCGTTGTGTTGCGTTTTACGCCGCATGCGGCGTTAGGGCGCACCTGTCTGGGCGCGGCAAACGCAACATGTTGCATTTTTCTGGCGGCGCCGACCTTTTAAAAAACGCATGCGTCGTGTTTGCGTCGGCGATGCGCCTTTTTTCCCATTGACTTGTATTGACAACGCAGACGACGCAAGTACTTGCGTCGTGGTGCGTTGTACGACGCATGCGTTTTCCAATAAAAAATGCAAAACATTGTCTAGACTTTGTCTAGACACAAAAAAAACAACCTATATATATAAAGAAACGAGGGGTTTGCCATTGTCTTTCACAAGTCATCACACCAGACAAGACTAGACTGGAGAATCTGCTTTCCAAACTTGTAAGTATATATTTCTCTTTGCACATTTTGTATTCTGTGTTTTATTTCTTGATTTGTCTATATTTTTGTAATGTTTGGTCTGTGCTATTACGGTTATGGGTTGTTATTGAAAAATTGTTTGTCTGGTTCTGATAGGATTGCATTTATTTTATTTAATTTTTTTTTCTTTTATTTTTTTTTTTTACGTTACTTTGGGTTTGGTTATGTGTTTTGTTCTTGTGTCATGTGGTTGTTCAATGTATTGATTTTTGCTCATTTTGTCTTGTAAAATTTCTGGTGCATGTTTTTCTGGTTTCTATTGTTGGTGGTAACTGTGTGGCATTTTCTTGGCTCATGTCTTGCTGTGTTTTGGATTATGCTGTTGGCTTTATTTTTTCTTTCCTTGAGTGTATTTTCTTGCTGGTGGGGGGGCAACATTTATGATGTCTTTGTATTGTATAGTTCCGTGCTGCTGCTATGCCATTATAGTTTCAATTGTACTTTCCCTTTATTTTAAAAAATATCGCTGATGTTTTTACGTCGTTTTCCGTATGGCATATATCTTCCTTCATTGACTGATTGCATTGCGAAGTGTGTAGTATAATTTTTATTTGTTTATATTATTTTTGGTGGTGGCCTTTTTTAAAAATTCCATGTGTTTTATTTTCTATTTGGCTATGGTTTATGTTTGGGTTGCTGTATATTTTTACAGCGGTTGACCCGTAATGTTTATTGCTTGTTATCTAGAATGGTTTTTATTGCCTTTTGTCTTTCTGTGGTTAGATGTCACAAGATGTTGTTTTTTAGGATCATGTCTTGTTGCAATTGTAAAGTATTGCGTTCATTATTTTGCTCTTTCATTGTATTTTTGTGCCTGTAATGTTTTTTCAGAAAGTTTTGATATGTCCATTTTTGGACATAGGTGTCTATTTTTGCTTTTTGGTTTGGGTCTATTCTTGTATAGTTTCTTCTATTGATTGTCTTCTCTTGCAATGTATGGCGTTGTGGTGTCGCTTTCTTATTTTTGCTTTGTCCGATCAGTCAAAAGTCAAATGTGGTTGTTGTAAAAAATTTTTGGCATATTTTATTGTATGTGCCATATTTAGGTTTAGTTTTGATTTTTTTTTTTCATTTTTTCATGCCAGAACAAACGTGCTACAATGGCCACTGTGTCAGAATCGAGCCAATCGGCGCAGGGGAGTGTGGTGAGTAATTATGTCAATTTCCTTACTATTCGCAGTCATTTGTAGTTTTTAAAATAATTTCTTTATACAATTTTTACAGGCTTCTTCAAGTGAGGGTGAAGGAAGTCAGCGGGAGCAGAGAGGTCAGGGCCAAGGTGTGGCGTCAGGACGGCGAGTGAGTATTTTTATTAAACAATTTCTTTTTTTTTTTTTGATTAGCATCCTGCTTTCACTAGGGATGTTTAGTAAGCTTACATTCAAACTTTTCAGGGTAGCAAGTATTGGGGGAAGGTAGCAAAGGTGAAACAACCAAAACATTCAAAAATACAGGTGTAGAAACCATCAATATACATATATCAAATGACAAAGGATAGGGCCAAGGTACATATCATGACAGGTGCTGGTGTTTGTTAATATTTGCATATTTGTAACCTTTTCTGTTTGTAATTTTTCTAGGTTTCACAACGGGACCATGGAGTCATTGATGTGGAGCTCCTCATATCAAGCATCCAGGAGCGTGGCCCGTTGTGGGACAGCCGTGACTCCCGGCACATGGACCAGGTGGTGTTGAGGCGTTTGTGGGTAGAGGTGGCAAAGTCGCTGTGGGAGGGCTTTGACATAGCTCCTGCAAAGGACAAAGCCAACTTTGGTGAGTATTGCTGATACGCCGTGCAGATACGTTGCTATGACCCACCATCTTTCCAGGATAAACACAACCGTGTGTGATGCAATAAACACCTAAAGTTTTGCATCGCACACGGTTGTTTTATCCATTTCAAATGCTACATATGTAACCTTTTTTTTCCTTTGCATTCACAGTTAAAAGGTTGAGGATCAGATGGCGATCCATCAAGGACCGTTTCAATAAGGGGCTACGGGCAGAGGAGGAGCGCTCGAAGAGTGGTGCTGCTGCGGCCAAGTCTGTGCCCTATAAATATTCCAAATGTTTACAGTTCTTAAGACCAGTCCTTGGCCGCCGTCAGTAAGTATTTTGTCCACAAAACATATTGCACAGCCCCATTACAGTGCCCAGCCACATAGCCTACTGCACAAACACATAGTACATTGCCCAGCCACGTACATTGTGCATCCACATAGTATATTGGCAGGTAACAATATCGCAGCCACATACCACACGTTCTAGCCACGTATCCACATAGTATATTTCACAGGCACATACTGTATTGCCCATCCATGTAGTCAGCGTAACATATTGGCCATCCACGTAAATGTATCCCTATTAAAATGCTATATAGGCCATTAGTTAATTTTTTGGGTTAAGCGTGAGTCCTTGTAGTCCATGACAGGTTAAGTTCTGAGTCAGGGTAGTTCTGATTGCAGGAATAATGATGAAGTCTCGATCACATGAGTCTAACATCATGGTCGTTCCTGCAATCAGATCAGTGAAATCACTGGTTTTTTTTTTATTTAATTTTTTATCTTGACATTAAATTTTCAACTATTTTTGTGGCATAGGCAGCTTCCAGAAAGAGTTTTCGATTACAAAATTTTTATACCCACAGTGGTATACGGTCAAAATGCTTTGACAGCGGGAATGTTCATGATTGTTATCGTCGGCCCTAACGGTCAGCTGGCGATAACAATCAGAAATTATTTATTGGCCACACAGACTGTGAGACAGAGGATTTGTATTATTGTGTAATGTAATGCTATTTTTATTCCAGGAGTTGGCGTATGGGAGAGGTTATTCATTGAAGACTAATTTTTTCATTATCTTTTCACAGGACACACAGCAGCACCCTCGAGAGAGCTCGCCCCGCAGAAGCGGTCCTTCATGAATCGCCATCTGATCCATCACAGCCCTCCCACAGCGACAGCAGGCTTGCACCACCATCTGGTGAACCGGCAGCCGGTACATCAGGTGTTCCCCTGGCCGAGGCCTCTGGCGCACCTTCGTTTGGGTATTCCCGACAGCGCCAGCGGGCCTCGGACAGGCCAACCATGCCCGAATTTTTGCATTTGAGCACGGTTTTCCAGAACTGTTTCAAGGCGTTGAGCGATAACATGGACACTCGTCTGTCCAATATCGACCGGCGCCTTGAAACAATTGAAACCGAGCTCTCAAATCCGGCAAAACATTTTTTTAGTACCATTGCTAAGGGCATGGTGGAACACCTTACGCCGGAACTACAGATTTCAGTGATGCAGTCCTGCAACACTTCCTACGTGAGGGCTCTCCAGCAGGCTGGGGTCATGCAGTCAGCGACAATGGCAGTAGTGCCGTCGCTGGCAAGCATGACTCCCACTCCTGCTGGAGAGCCACTCCAGCCACCCCACCGTGGTCCACGTGCCGAGCGACGCCACCACAGGCACCATATAGTGCCGCCGACTCCTGCTCCTGCCATGCCTTCATCCTCCCGTAGGCGTCATCATGCTGGGGAACCTGCCACAGGACCCAAAAAAAAAAAAAAAAAGAGGAAACACAGACGGGCACACAAAGAGGCTCTGGTTGCTGTTCCAGTGACAACACCAACGTAGGGGCTCGAGTCGCAGTAGGAGCAGCCATGGCCAAACAAGGCTTGTGTTGCCTCCTCCCTCCCCTACAGAGGTGGCGGTTTCCTCCCCAGTATACCCTGGGGAGGGTTTGGATCTCCCATCAAGTCTACTTGACTATGTATCCTCCTCTTCGCCATCATCGTCATCTTCTCCATCATCCTCCCATTTCTCTCACCATTCCAGAGAAGACACCTACCATTCCCCTCTGGTGGCACAGGTGGAAACCCCCTAAGTTTAAGAACCCTTTTTGTTTTCTGTTTTCCCCCAATAAAAAATGTTATTTTTAAAAAACACTATTTGTTATTATTTATGCTATTATTTTCCAGAATTTTTCTCGGCAAATCACGCCATGTGCTGTCTACACATATTTTGTGCTTCAAACACCTCATATATGCAATGTCAGACACTATTTTTTCAATTTTTAGTTTGTCTTTTTTTGGGTGTCTCTCATTGCTGTATGAGGTGTTCACACTTAATGCAGCAGCGAAACAGACAATGATGCAGATCACTGCAGCGTCCGCTGGTTGGTCCCTGGAGAGCTGTCACAGACATCTCTCCAGCGAACAACGATGCAGAGGCCCACGTACATCATGTTGATAAGCGCAGGGCCACGCTTCAGATATTTACCCTGGTTTCAATTGGAAAACATCGCTGTTATCGTTGCTTATCAGGTAAAACACAAAGATACAGGTCGATCAGACAAACAAGTATATGTAATATTATGGTATAAAAATTGTATTTGAATCGGTATAGAATTTAAAAACTTTTTTCTTTAATATTTTAAAAACAACAGGTTCAAGTTTTTATAGGAACATTAAATTTGTGAACTATACTTAGATGCAAAATTTGACATATACCAAACCAACCTAAACGGAACTTTGATTGCACATTTAATGGAAAATTATTTTTTTTTAATATATTTCTAACTGTCACAGTAGAGGTATTATTGGTGTAGTTACAATCAGAAGACAGTCCAAAAGTAACATTACTACACCATTTGATCTTGCCATGACACACGGCCAACATCTGACACAAAATAGGCCGCAAAACGATCACGCATCTGCGCAATTTCCACACTTGTCCTCAGAGGATGATCATGGTAATCGGGCAAGGGGTTGGCTATGGGTTCATCCAGTTCAACATTTATTCTCTCTTTGGCCATAATGAAATTGTGGAGAACCACACAAGCCTTCACCACCTCATCCACTGTTTCAATTTTAAGATTAATGGCCGATCCCAATATCCGCCATTTGGAAACGAGGATGCCAAAGGCGCACTCCACAGTCCTTCTGGCCCTGGACAGTCTGTAATTGAAAACCCTTTTTGTATGGTCCAAGCCCCGACTGGAGTAGGGTTTCAATAGGTTGGCAGACATTTGGAATGCCTCATCCCCTACCACAACAAATGGCATCGCCGGGCCTTCGGTGTGGGGAAGAGGTCGTGGCTGTGGGAAATTAAAATTGTTTCCATATAACTTTTGGCCCATATCCGACTCTTTAAATGTGCGCGAGTCATTTGCACGCCCAAATGCACCAATGTCCACTGCGAGAAAACGGCAGTCCGCACCGGCAATTGCCATGAGAACAGTTGAAAAGTATTTTTTATAATTGTAGAAAAGGGATCCACTTTTCGCAGGCTTGGTAATCCGAATGTGCTTTCCATCGACAGCGCCAATACAGTTTGGAAAATTACACACTTGGTTGAATTTCTGTGCGTTGGTCTCCCAGATTGCACTTGTAGGGACAGGTAAATATTCCTCCCGGAGATTATCCCACAAAGCGCGGCATGTCTCAGCAATAATTCCTGAAAGAGTGGAGACTCCAATCCGGAATTGAAAATGAAGTGACCTAAACGTTTCTCCGGTAGCCAGGAAACTGCAAAGAAGATAAAGAAATTTTGAATAAAGCACATTATAATTTATAAAAGTACATTGACCATTACAATTGAAAAAAATTAATAAAATAAAATAAAAAGTAAATAGATATCACAGTCATTCAAACAGCAACGTACCGTAGAGTCACCAGCAGCCGTTCCTCTGCGGAAATAGCTCTCCGGAGCTGCGTGTCCTGCCTGCTAATGGATCCTTCCACCCGACGCAGAAGATAGCGGAAGCTCTCCTGTGACATCCGGGTATATTCGAAATATTTTTCCCGGTTGTCATTCAGTTCGCCAAACAAGCAATGGTATGCTCCACGACTCTCCCGGACTTCAACTATAGGGTGGATCCAAAAGCGGCGACGACTCCATCTCCGTCTTTCCCTTTCCCTTTCATTAAAACAGGCAACAGCATAGGCATGAGCCAAGGCAAATTCCATATCCATATCCATGTAGATACTGTTCATGGTTCGCTCCATCATGAATACCAGCAAAATGTGAGGAATTCATCTCTGCCAGGGTATATACACATTTGTTAACACCAACCCTCTTCTAGCCATTGGTGGTTCTTTATCTATTGTGTAGACACTTTTTATTGTGGGTGGGGGATGATGAATGACTCACTGCACTAAAAACGCATGCGTCTAAAAACGCTGCGTTTTTTGGTAAAAACGCAACTGCGTTTCAAAAACCCGCAGCGTTTTGCGACGCATGCGTTGAACGCATGCGGCGCAAAACGCTGCGTTGTACATGCGTTTTGGTGCGTTTTAGTTTGCGTTGTGCGTTGCGGCGACGACGCTGCGGCGCACAACGCAAATGTGAACTTAGACTAAGTATCTGTTTACCTTGATGACATGTCATATTTATAATACTGGTTTAACCTGCATGGGTTCCTGCTCATATCAAGCTGTACATCAAAGAATCACAGACTTATAGGCTGCCTTCTCTGAGTATCTCTCCATGGGTGTTCAATGAGATTTAGATACTGACTCACTGCTGGCCAGTTCTGCACTCTCCAGTGCTTTGTTTCCATCCATTTCTGGGTACTATTTAAAGCAGAGGTCCCCCAACCTTTCTGACCTTGAGGGCCACATCCAGCTATGAAAGAGGGTCGTGAGCCACATTCAGCTTTGAGAGAGGGTCGCGAGCCACAACCAGCTCCTTCCCCACTCACAGTAGTGACACTGAGAGCCTCCATTACTGGTATAATGACAACCAAAGCTTTTCCACTGAAATCACACCAAGGCAGGATGCCAAGCTCCAAGGTCTCCTATCTCACCCCATTCAGATCTACTCTTCTGTACAGGGCGACACACAAAAGTCACCAACTAGAGATCAGCTCTTAATAATTATTTACACCTGGTGCTAATGCACCAAGCTGGCAAGCAGCCGCGAGCCACACATCACAGGCTCACGAGCCACATGTGGTTCCCGAGCTACAGGTTGGGGACCCCTGATTTAAAGTATGTTTGGGGTCATTGTCCTGCTGGAAGACACATGACCTAGAATGCAAACACAGCTTTCTGACGCACTACATTGAGACTCAAAATCCTTTGGTAATGTTTAGATTTCATGATTAGTGATGAGCGAATATACTCGTTTCTCGAGCATGCTCGGGGGTCCTCCGAGTATTTTTTAGGGGATTGCCTTGTTGTTTGGGAATCCCCACATGTACTTATGCTGGCTAACAGATATAAATCATTCAGCTGCGGCAAGAAAAACTAAATCTCCGAGCACTAAAAAAATACACGGAGGACCCCTGAGCGTGCTCGAGAAATCTCGAGTAACGAGTATATTCGCTCATCACTATTCATGATGCCTTGAACCCAGTCAAGGCACCCAGTGCCAAAGGCAGCACAACAACTCCAAAACATCTTTGAACCTCCACCATATTTAACTATAGGTACGGAGTTCTTTTCTTTGTAGTCTTTATTCAGTTTTGATAAACAGTAGAATGATGTGCTTTACCAAAATGCTCTATCTTGGTTTCTCACCACAAAATGCTTTCCCAGAAGGATTTTGGCTTACTCATGTACATTTTGGTAAACTGCAGTCTAGGTTTTTTATGTCTCTGTTTCAGCAGCTGGGTCGTCCTGGGTCTTTCTGGCATAGCCATTTCATTCAAATGTTGACAGATATTTCCCGTTGACACTGATGCACCCTGAGCCGAAAGGACAGCTTGAATTTCTTTGGAACTTGATTGGGGCTGCTTATCCACCATCCGGACTATCCTGTGTTGCAACCTTTCAATAATTTTTCTCTGCCGTCCACGTACAGGAAGATTAGCTAAAGTGCCATGGGTTGTAAACTTCTTGATGATGTTGTGCACTGTGGACAAAGGAACATTAAGATCACTGGAGATGGACTTTTAACCTTGAGGTTGTTGATATTTTTCAACAGTTTTGATTCTCAAGTCCTCAGACAGTTCTTTTCTCTTTCTGTTCTCTGTGGTTAGTGCGGCATACAAAGAGAGAAAATGCAAATGTTGAATCAATTTCTCTCCTTTTTGTCTGGTTTCAGGTGTGATTTTTATATTGCCCACACCACAGCTGAGTTTGAGGAGCTTCACATGCTTGAAACAAAGTTGTTTATTTACAATTTTATAAAGGTGCCAACAATTTTGTCCAGCCCATTTTTGTGGTTTTGTGTGAAATTATGTGTAATTTGCCTTTTTTTTCTTTTTTTTGTGTTGTTCCAATACACACAAAGGAAATAAAAGTGTGATTAACTAAGGCTGTGGAGTTGGAGTCATGGAGTTGGAGTAGGTGTCCATTTTGGTTGTCGAAGTCAGTATAAAACGTACCAGCTCAACACCTAAAATATATAATAAATTGGGTGCAGTAGTACAATACAGAATGTGCTGTGTTTGGGAAAGTTATGAAATGTCCTATAAATGTCTGTTCTATGTGTGCTACGCTTTATGTACATGCTCAGTAGTGAAGCAGGGCAGTGGAGTCGGAGTGGGAGTCGTGAGTCAAGGAAATTGAGGAGTCAGCGTCAGAGGTTTGGCTTATCAATGCCACAGCCCTGTGTATCACAAAACATGAGTAATTGCAATAACTTTCTGGGAGAAATACTTCATTTTCTGGAACAGTTTCAAGGGTGCCAACACTTTCGGCCATGACTGTATACCACAATCCCTAAGATCTCCACTTCTGACTGTAGTTGACAGTAGAACTCTCGCACTCAAACGCCCCCACATTTTCCATTTATTCATTATTCAAGCTTCCTGAAAGGCTCAGGCTAGGTTCACATTAGCGTTTGAGTCCACAGCGTATTATCCGCATGCGCAAACGCATGGAAAAATGCAGGCAAATGCATGCTTTTGCAGCGTTTTTTATCCGCATCATCTTACGCATGATGGCAAAGAAAACGCTACATATGCATGTGTTTTTGCATGCGTTTGCATTGTTTATGTGCATGCGTTCAATATTTCCAATGTTTTCCAGTAGCTTTTCCTTGACATCAGACACCCAATGGGCGTGTCTCATGTGGTTCCTATATATATAGACACACTGCACTAAGGAAATCCTCATCATTTGCTGCTGTATCCTGCTGCAAGATGGATCTTTACATGGAGAGCTTCTATGCTAATCTTTGGATTTACAATTGAAATTGGCTCTTGCCTTTGCTTTTGCTTGTCAAGTAGAAAGAAAAAGAAACAAAAAAGAGCAAGACTGAGAAGTCGTCATTGCTACTAGCAACACCCCATCCTTGAACTCTGAGAAAGCCGTGGAGCCTACCACTCGTTATACACCGAGCTACGTGCAAACCCTCAGAAGTTTTTTGACTACATGAGGATGTCTGAACGAGTTTCGATGACTTGCTGCAATGTGTCCAAGGATCCATTACGAGGCATGACACACAACTCCGTAGAGCAATTTCTGCTGAGGAACGTCTGTTGGTTACCATGAAGTATGTAATTGTGAAAAACAAACACATGTTCATAGTATTATTGTTAGAAAACCCATGTATTAATTTTTTTATTTCCATTTTCTGTTCGGCAGATTCCTGACTACCGGAGAGACCTTATCATCTCTCCATTTCCAGTTCCGGATTGGAGTGTCCACTCTTTCTGGGATTGTTGGAGATACCTGCAGGGCTTTATGTGACGTTCTGCGTCAAGATTTCCTCCCCCAACTGACAACTGAACACTGGCTTGAAAATGCTGAAAATTCAAGGACAGTTGTAATTTTCCTAACTGTGTGGGGGCTGTGGATGGCAAACACATTCAGATTATGAAACCCGCTGGAAGTGGAACTAAGTATTTTAATTACAAAAAATACTTTTCTATTGTTCTCATGGCAATTGCAGATGCCGAATGTCAATTTGTCGCCGTGGACCTTGGCTCATTTGGACGAGGAAATTACTTAGACATTCAAAAACTCTGACATGGGCCAATGTTTTCTGTATCTTTGTGTATTTTAATGTTACGTACCGATTAAAATTGGTTTTAAAATTTGAAAATTTAAACCTAGTCCATGCCTATTTTTCCCTGATAATATTTTGGGGATTGTTGGTTTATGGGCCAATGTTTGTATCATAATAATTTCAATTTTCCATAGCTATAACCTCTTCCCAACACTGAAGGCCCGCCAATGCCATTTGTTGTGGTTGGGGATGAGACCTTTCAAATGTGTGCCAACCTCCTAAAACCTTACTCAAGTAGGGACATGAATCACACCAAATGGATTTTCAACTACCGACTGACAAGGGCACGAAGAACTGTGGAGTGTGCCTTTGGCTTGCTGGTATCCAAATGGCACAGACATAAATCTAAAAATGGAGACAATTGATGAGGTTGTGAAAGCATGTGTTGTTATGCACAATTACATCCTGGCAAAAGAGCAACCAAACTTAGAACCTGAGGAATCTGTTACATTGCATGATTACCAAGATCACCCTCTAAGGACTACAGTGAAAGTTGCCCAGATGAGGGATAAGTTTGCTGCATACTTTATTTCTGATAATGGATGTGTGGCATGGCAAGACGGAATGGTTTAAGCCGCTAGGTATGAACCTGTAATATAAAAATGTACCCGTAATATAAAAATGTACCCGTAATGATTAAATGTACCTGTAATGTTTAAATGTACCTGATGAAACGCTGCGCTCACAGACACAAATGTGAAACCAGCCTCAGACATACAGCTCTGGCAAAAATTAAGAGACCACTGCAAAATGTTCAGTTTGTCTGATTTTTCTCTTTATAGGTATATTTTTGAGTAAAATGTAAATTATTTTATTCTATAAACTTCTGATAACATGTCTCCGAATTTTCAAGCAATAATTTTTGTATTTTTTTTCTGACAAAGAAAAATAGTCAAAATAAAAAAAAACAACAAAAAAACAGTGCTTTCAGACCTGAAATAATGCAAAGAAAACAAGTTCATAATCATTTAGGAACAACAATACTAATGTTTTAACTCAGGAAGAGTTCAGAAATCAATATTTTGTGGAATAACCATGATTTTTTAATCATAGCTTTCATGCGTCTTGGCATGCTTTCCACCAGTCTTTCACACTGCTTCTGGCACAAAAATGTAAGCAGTTCTTCTTTGTTTGATGGCTTGTGACTATCCACCTTCCTCTTGATTACATTCCAGAGGTTTTCAATGGGGTTCAGTTCTGGAGATTGGGCTGCCCATGACAGGGTTTTGATGTGGTGCTCTCTTAATTTTTGCCAGAGCTATATGAGAGCTGTGCATCTGTGTGCCACAAAAGTGTATCCATTGGAATGCCATGGGTAGCTGGAGCTACAGCGGCGCTGCTACCACATTTTATTCAAAAATATACCTATAAAGAGAAAAATCAGACAAACAACATTTTGCAGTGGTCTCTTAATTTTTGCCAGAGCTATACAAATCGGTTACACACAGCAAATACAGTTAGGTCCAGAGATATTTGGACAGTGACCGAATCTTCGTGATTGGGCTCCACATGTACTGGTAATTATTTTTTATTTAAAATTAAACAACTGAAATGCAATTTGAAGTGTAGACTTTCAGGTTTAATTAAAAGGGTTAAACAAAAATATCCTGAGAAACATTTAGGAATTGCAACCATTTTCCTACAAAGAATCCTCATTTCATGGGCTCAAAAGTAATTGGACAAATTAATTTTACCATAAACAAAATGTTTATTTTTATGCTTTGTAGAGAATCCTTTACAGGCAATGACTGCCTGAAGTCTGGAAGCCATTTATGTTACCAAACCATGGGTTTCCTACTTTGTGATGTTTTGCCAGGGCTCTACTGCAGCTGACTTCAGTTGTTGCTTGTTTGAGGATGTTTGTGCCTTAACCCCATAACGGCCAAAAATGAAAAGAGGGGCACACTACTTGTTGGTATAAAAATAAAAATAACAATAACAGCAAAGGGGTGCACTACCTAGTCTAAATATAGCAATATGGAACCGCAAAAAAAAGATTAGACTAATACGGTATGCACAACCACAGCCCATATTAAAGTATCAAAACCTTTATTAACACCTCACAATATGTATAAAAACACTTAAAACACAATACAAAAATCAATACATAAATCACACCCCAAGAAAGCGCCCTATTATTGCAACGTGAACATCACAAATAACATAGAATATGGAATATACAGTTGCATACTGAACCCCATGTGCACCAAGATGCCAGCCCTGAGCCTGGGATATGCTTAATCAAACAGACAATCTAAACATCCTGGCCCCATAGATATGTGGTGTTACTGGAACAACAAGTACTCAATAAATGTCCTTTGAGATGGATAAAAAAGGACCCAAACCAATAAATAAATAAATATATATATATATATATATATATAATATCAGATGTATACAACCTGATCAATTGCATATGCAGAGTCAAAGTCCAAGATTCCCTGTTCCTAGGGTGATTGAAAGAGCAGGCTGGTCAGTGGGAGCACACAGAGCCATTGTAATGCAGGGCTCAAAAAAAGCAAATTCCCTATCAAAGGGGAAGAACCTGGAATAATAACCTTAAGGGCAGTCTCACACGTCCAGATAATTCCGGTACTGGAAAAATCGGTACCGGAATTATCCGTGTCCGTGTGCCCGTGCGTTTCTGTGGCACATCAGTGTGGCACACGTGCGGCACATGTGTGCCACCCGTGTGCCCACTGGGTACCACACACACCGTGCAGGAGACAGCGCTAGAGATAAGCGCTGTCCCCCCCCCACTGGTGCTGAAGCCGCCATTCATATCTTCTCTGCAGCAGCGTTTGCTGTAGAGAAGATATGAATAATCGTGTGTAAAATAAATATCCATGTCCCCAACACCCTCCCACGCCCCTGTGCGCCCCCCCCCCCTTCCCCCCGCTGTTATTAAAATACTCACCCGGCTCCCTCGCTGGCTGGCGCTGCTTCCTGTCCTGGCCGCAGCTTCTCCTGTATGAGCGGTCACATGGGGCTGCTCATTTACAGTAATGAATATGCGGCTCCACCCCTATGGGAGGTGGAGCCGCATATTTATGACTGTAATCGGCGGCCCCACGTGACCGCTTATACAGTAGAAGGTGCGGCCAAGACAGGAAGCAGCGCCAGCCAGCGAGGGAGCCGGGTGAGTATTTTAATAACAGCGGGGGGGCGCATAGGGGGTGGGAGGGGGGTGGTGACATGGATCTTTATTTTATACACGATTATTCATATCTTCTCTACAGCAAACGCTGCTGCAGAGAAGATATGAATGGGGCTTCAGCACCAGTGGGGGGGACAGCGCTTAATGTAGCGCTGTCTCCTGCACGGCACACGGACTGCACACGGACAACATCCGTGTGCGGTACGTGTTTTACACGGACCCATTGACCTTAATGGGTCCGTGTAATCCGTGCGCTCCCATGAACACTGACATGTCTCCGTGTTTGGCACACGGAGACACGGTCCGCAAAAAATCAATGACATCTGCACAGATGCATTGATTTCAATGTGTCTACGTGTGTCAGTGGCTCCGGTACGTGAGGAAACTGTCACCTTACGTACCGGAGCCACTGACGTGTGAAACCGGCCTAAGATAAAGGGGGTGTGTGAGGAGAGCAGGCCCCACGCTTATCGCTGCCACAGCAGCTTCGTCCCCTTCGACCCCTTAACGGCCACCAATACGCCTTTTAACAGCGGCAGTTAAGGGTACTTATTCCTCAGCGATGCTTTTTAATGGCACTGAGAAATAAGGTTGTAGCGCTTGCCCAAAGTCAGAATTTCTCCAGGGTCTCAGCTACCGGGGGTAGCTGAGACTCGGAGAACATGATTCAGGTTGGTTTTTACCGTCCCCAGTATTGCGATCTCCGTTATTCACCAAATAACGGCGACCACAAAAAAAGTCTGATTTCCCTTGTATTTCTCTCTCCTCTGATATGATCTAGCAAATCAGAGGAGAAATAAATGGGGTCCCCCAAGCCCCCCAGTACCTCCGACACCTCCTGCATCCCCCGATCATGTCCCCCTGGCCCTCGGAATCTTCTTCTGGGAAGAAAATGGTGAGCATGTAGTGCGCCCGCGAGATCTGACGGCCGGCACCTGGCAACAATAGATTTTTCTTATTAGTTCATTTTGATCACTGTGATCAACCCTATCACAGTGATCACAAGAAAAAAAACAGTAAATCAAACCCCCTATATCACCCCCTAAAAAAGGTAAAAATAATAAAATAAAAAAATGTATTTTTTCCAATAGGGTTAGGGTGGGGGTTAGAGCTAGGGTTAGGGTTAGGCTAGGGTTTGGGTTGGGTCTAGGGTTGGGGCTAGGGTTAGAGCTATGGTTAGGGTTGGGTTAGGTTGTGTTGAGGTTAAGGTTTTGTTGGGGATAGGGTTGTGGTGTTGGGGCTAGGGCTGTGGTTAGGGTTATGGTTAGGGTTGGGATTAGGGGTAGGGGTGTGGTAGGGTTAGGGATTGGGTTAGGGCAGTGTTAGGGTTGGAGTTAGAATTGGGGTTTCCACTGTTTAGGTACATCGGGGGGTCTCCAAACACAACATGAAGGATTAATAAACTTTTTGAATGTGGTTTTGCACACCTTGAGGGGTGAAGTTTTTAGAATGGTGTAACTTTTGGGTATTTTCTGTTATATGGACCCCCCAAACTAACCTCAAATGTGAGGTGGTCCCTAAAAAAATGGTTTTGCAAATTTTGTTGAAAAAATGAGAAATCGCTGGTCAACTTTTAACCCTTATAACGTCCTAACAAAAGAAAATTACGTTTCCAAAATTGAGCTGATGTAAAGTAAATATGTGGGAAATGTTATTTATTAACTATTTTGTGCAATATGATTCTCCAATTTAAGGGCACAAAAATTAAAAGTTTGAAAATTGCAAAATTTTCAAAAATTTTGACAAATTTCCATTTGTTTCATAAATAAATGCAATTTATACCAAATAAATTTTACCACTAGCATGAAGTACAATATGTCATGAATAAACAGTCACAGAATCAGTGGGATACATTGAAGCATTTCAGAGCTACAACCTCATAAAGTGACAGTGGTCGGAATTGTAAAAATTGGCTTGGTCATTAAGTACAAAATTGGCTCTGTCACTAAGGGGTTAAGTTTTATCTTAAGCATGTGAAATGCTACTCCATGGGGCTGCGATCTGGTAATTATCTCTGCCATTGCAGAATATTCCACTTATTTGCCTTAAAATACTCCTGGGTTGCTTTTGCAGTATGTTTTGGGTCATTGCCCAATTGTCCTGTGAAGCATTGTCCAATCAACCTTGCTGCATTTGGTTGAATCTAAGCAGAAAGTATAGTCCTGTACACTTCAGAATTCATTTGGCAGTTTTTGTCTTCAGTCACATCATCAATTAACGCTAGTGACCCAGTGCCATTGGAAGCCATGCACCCACATGCCATCAAATGGCCTCTGTGTCATGATCCAGACTGGGTTTTGAGTCCTATTTTCCCATTTCCCGGTGTGAGCATGTCAGGGGTTAACTTTTCTCAGCCTCAGTCTGGTTTCAGGTTTTGCCATTTATCGCTCTTGCATCCTGCAGGCGGTGTCAGTTATAGTTCTGTCTACAGCATGTGTAGCTGACTTTGGTATATCCTGATTTGTCCTGCTGCTTTCTCTACCTGAACCCGTGTCTCTGTTTTCCCCTGTTCCCATCCTAACTCAGTGTTTCCCTTTAGTGTGCAGACCCCCCTGGTTTCAACTTGGCTTGTATCCTGACCTGTTTTTGTCTTCTGTTTTTGGCTTATCCGCTCCTGACTGTTACTGACCTTTTGCCTTATCTCTGACTCTGAGTTTTGTCTTTTCCTTTGGTACTGCGCTACTGACTATATAGAATCGGCTTGTTTGACTATTCTGCTGCCACCTGTGGTAGCCTCACTGCTTCACTGCAGATCAGCTTTGTTTAGGTGCAGACCTGCTTCCTCTCTACTGCCATCTAGTGACGCTTGCACCTACCTGCATTGCGGCAGCCTGACACGCCACCATGTTTTACAGAGGATATGGTGTGATTTGGATCATGAGCCATTTCAAACCTTCTCCATACTTTCTTCTTCACATCATTCTGGTTGATCTTAGTTTAACTTGTAATAATAATTCTTTTCCAGAACGGGGATGGCTTCCTTAAATGTTATTTTTTTTTTTTTTTTTGCAAAGTCTAATCTGGCCTTTCTGTTTTTAAGGCTGATGAATGGTTGGCACCTTGTGGTAAACCCTCAAAGGGATTTTCTTCACTTTGGAAAGGATTATGCGATCATCCAGCACTGTTGTCTTCCGTGTACATCCAGGCCTTTTGGAGTTCCCAAGCTCAACAGTGCAATTTTTGGTAAAAATATGCCAAACCGTTGATTTGGCCACTCCTAACAATTCTGTTACCTCTCGATTTCTCATTTTTTTTTCAGCCTAATGATGGTATATTTCTCTTCTATTGAGAGCTCCTTTAACCACATGACGTGGGTTCACAGCAGCTTTCAAATGAAAATATCACAACTGGAATCAGCTCCAGACCTTTCCCTTCTTAATTCATGATTGATTAATGAGGGAAAAGCGCATGCAGCCAATTAAAGAGCCTTTGACATAACTGTTCAGTTACCTTTGGTCCTTTTAAAAAGAGACAGCTACATATTAAAGAGCTGTAATCCTAAAACCTTACTCCAAATCTAATGCCAGCCATGCCCATTTCATTACATTTTTGTAATCTGACGGCAGAATCACCAGTACTGCCCTGATTGTGTCCTTACCTACTTCTATTAAGATCTCACACGGCTCAGTACAAGCTGCAGCTCTCATGCTTTGTGTGCGGTGACTCTGCTTTAAGACACGTTCACACATTCAGCATTTGGTCAGAAAAGTATAACAGAACCATGTGCACCACTTCTGTAGTTTTCACCCACTCCTGATTTTGGCTTACAAATACTGGTGCAAAATACTGACCAAATACTGAACGTGTGAACGTGGCCTTACTCGTGAGCTGTGACACGCTCAAGCTGGACACGAGGCATATACAGCCATTCAGTCATGGATTTTAAAAGTAAAAAATATCAGTCTCATGGGGTCTAACCACACTGTCTAGTTTCTATGCAGTGTATACTGGAAAATCCAAAAAAGGCCTATGTTTGAGATATTGCACAAAGCTTCAATCCAAAATCATTAACTTTGATGTATAGTAGTATTGAATATGTTTATTCACCAAAAAATGTATTTAATGTATTTAACAGTATAGTAACAAGGTGATAACTAAAGCTGTCAACTGTACGCAAACTTAAGCTTTATTGACTATTTAGAAGAAAAGGAGTGTATATTCGTTACTGATACCCAAATTACTTACTGCGGGTATGAGAGGCTTGTGTTTGAGGAACATCTGTGTCCAAGTGTCAGGGAGAAAGCCACTTCTAAGGTCCATGTTTTTCTTTTTTCTGTAAAACAATTATTTTATTGTGGGTAAAGAAGTTTTTCAGGCTTAGAATATTAATGATCAATCCTTAAGATAGGTCATCAATATCAGATCTGAGGGGAACAAGCACTTCTACCAATCAGCTGTTTTCTGATCTTGAGATAGATGAATGGTCTCAAAATAAACAGCACAGCCCTGTTTACTATGTGGCTATACCTCCCAACCAGTAGCTTAGCTATGGGGGGGCAGAGACAGCAGTTACCCCGACTCCGGCATTCAGAGGGACCCACCCAGAGCAACACTACCCTTAACTGATCAGCGGCCATAGCACCGATCTACTTTGCGTGATTACAGCTCGTTGCCTTGCCACTGGACTCTTTGGGGACCTGGGTTAGGTGAGTATATTTTTTTTTTATTAAAACTTGTGATGTGAGCTGGGGTCATCATAAAGAATGCGGGACCCTTATACATAGTGTGTGAGACCCTGAAACAGTGGGGGGGGGGCCTCATACTTTTTAGGTATTAATGCAGGGGCTATTATACAGTGTGAGAGCTAATGTGGGGGCCATTATACAGCTTGGGGGCTAATGCAAGGGCCATGATAAAGCTTTTGGTCTAATGCTGGGCCCATTATACAGCTTAGTGACTAATGAAGGGGCCATTGTACAGCTTGGTGACAAATGCAGGGGTCATTATACAGCTTGGTGACTAATGCAGGGGCCATTGTACAGCTGGTTGACAAATGCAGGGGCCATTATACACCTTGGTGACTAATGCAGTGGCCATTATACAGCAGGGTGACTAATGCAGGGGCCATTATACAGCTTAGTGACTAATGCAGGGGCCATTATACAGCTTGTGACTAATGCCGGGGCCATTATACAGCTTCTGGACTAATGCAGGGGTCATTATACAGCTTCTGGACTAATGCAGGGGCCATTTTACAGCTTGGTGACTAATGCAGGGGACATTATACAGCTTGTAGACTAATGCAGGGGAAATTATACAGCTTGGTGACTAACAGAGAGGCCATTATACAGCTTCTGGACTAATGCAAGGGCCATTATACAGCTGGGTGACTAATGTGGAGGCCATTATACAGTTCGGGTGCTTAAGTGGGGGCCATTATATATCTTGGGGTTTGAAGCAGGGACCATTATATAGTGTGGTAGCTACTGTGGGGACCATTATACAGCTTACGGACTAATGCAGGGGCCATTATAGTGTGGGAGCTAATTTGGGGTCATTATTTAGCTTGGGGACTAATGCAAGGGCCATTATATAGTGTGAGGGCCATTATAGAGTTTGGGAGCTAATGTGGGGGCCATTTAACAGTTTGGGAGCTAATGTGGGTGGATCCTTATACAGTTTGGGAGCTAGTGTGGGGGCACTTATACAGTTTGGGAGCTAACGTGAGGGGAATATTATACAGTTTGGGGGCCATTATACGGTCTGAGGGATACTCTGGGGATCATTTCACTGTGTTTTGGGGTGCTTAGATTTGTTGTAGGGTGAATGTGGTGATGTAAGGGGATTGCTGTAAGGTAAGGCAGTGGGACCAATAGGGTTTTGACCTGTTTGTGGTGTCTTGTATAATATTCGGCTTAGTGTAATGTGTTTATAGTGTTTATATTGTGTATAATATTGTATATAGGATAGTGTGAATGTAGTGGGGTTGTATATAGTAGTATGAATGAAGCTGGGTCAGGGGTTTGACATGATTTTATACTATTTATAATTTATTATTTTAGGGAGTATTCATATAGTTATAGTTATTTTGTTACTTCCCTTTTATTTTCATTTTTTCCCCTGAAAGTCAAGAGCTTTCCTCCATTTTGTTTCCAATTCTGGTTTATTTCTTTATGATTTGTGTCTGATTTTGTCGTCTTGTCTGATTGAAGCTTTGTTCTTGTTTTGTTCTGTTGTGTCTTATTCTGTAACTAGATGGTGGCCCGATTCTAACGCATCGGGTATTCTAGAATATGTATGTAGTTTATTTATGAAGTTTTCAGAATAATGCAATTTATACAAAGGATTCGGCTGGCTGCGACCAATTAGCGAAGTGTGGTTCAAATTCCGTGCCAATTCGCGGGCGGACTGCGACTGTCGCTGATTGTTCACGGCCGGGCGTGAGCAATCCGTGAAGCCAGGACCGGCTCCAGGTTTTTGAGGGCCCCGGGCGAAAGAGTCTCAGTGGGCCCCCCTCTATAACACATAGCACGATTCATGATACACAGATACAGCAGAGAACTATAGCACAGCCAAGTAGCGTATAACACAGCCAACGTAGTATATATTACAGCCCACGTAGTATATAGCACAGCCACGTAGTATATTGCCCAGCCACGTAGTATATAGCACAGCCCACGTAGTATATTGCCCAGCCACGTAGTATATTGTCCAGCCACGTAGTATATAGCAGACACATAGTATATAGCACAGACACGTAGTATATTGCCCAGTCACGTAATATATTGCACAGCCACGTAGTATACAGCACAGCCACGTAGTATATAGCACAGAGACGTAGAATATAACACAGCCCGTGCATTATATAACCCAGGCCACGTAGTATAGAGCACAGCAATGTAGTATATTGCCCAGGCACATAATATATGCCACAGCCACGTAGTATATAGCACATCCCACATAGTATATAGCACAGAGATGTAGTATATAACAGCACACGCAGTATCTAACACAGCCCACGTAGTATATAGCAATGTGGCCACCATATCCCTGTTAAAAAAAGAATTAAAATAAAAAATAGTTATATACTCACCTTCCGTCAGCCCCTTGATCCAGCCCAGGCATTTATCGATGCTCCTCGCGATGCTCCGGTCCCAAGAGTGCATTACGGTCTCACGAGATGATGATGTAGCGGTCTTGCGAGACAGCAATGCATGGACCGGACCGTCTCGAGGAGCGGGAAAGGCCTGGGCTGGATCCGGGGGCCGACAGAAGGTGAATATATAATGATTTTTTTTTATTATTTCTTTTAACATTAGATCTTTTTACTATTGATGCTGCATAGCCAGCATCAATAGTAAAAAGTTGGTCACACAGGGTTAATAGCAGCGTTAACAGAGTGCGTTACACCGTCGCATAACGCGGTCCATTAACGCTGCCATTGACCCTGTGTGAACGCTGACTGGAGGGGAGTATGGAGCGGGCACTGACGGCAGGGGAGCAGGGAGCGGCCATTTCGCGGCCGCACAGTGCCCATCACTGATTGGTTGTGGCCGTTTGACCGCGACCAATCAGCGACTTGGGATTTCCATGACAGACAGACGGAAGTGCCCCTTAGACAATTATATAGTAGATGTATCTTAGTTGTGTCATGTGATGTATCTGTAAGGAGGAGTACCAGAGCAGGGGTACCTTTTACATGCCGGTTACGGAACTGCCAGGGCTGTCCCCCATGTTGCAGGGGGGAAGATATAGATTGCTGGACTAACCGGGTCATGTGACTGGGCTAGGCGAGGCGGGGCCTGTTAGCGCTACATGCAGGAAAAGTGGCAGAGCTCACACGGGAAAGCTAAGTGGCAGGACAGGCGCTGTGGCTGCTGTGAAGTCAGAGCAGCTCGATTACGCAGGCCGGCCCTACAGACCCTCGGCAGAGAGGTCTCTGTCTGGTAGGCGACCAATTGACAGGTTCCCGCCACCCTCTTCGCAGGAAGTGACTCAGGGCTGACATCACAGACCATGCCGTTAGTAGGACGCCGTGTGGAACTCGCAGCCAGACCAGTACCTGTTTAACAAGGACCAGCACACACCACAGAGCGAGAGTTCGTTCCGGCGGTACATCACATTGGACTCAGTACTGTGCAAGACACCGTTGGGTATGGGAAATCTACTCGCTTCTCAGAGACTGCATCGAGATGTCAAGTGCCGCTGTTGTCGGTGCCACCGTTGGATCCTCGCCTGCCGCCTTTACTAGAGCGCTTGCATAGGGCATTCATATTTTCTAATGAGTAATTTTACCACTTAGATGGCACAAAGGAAGCATTATTACTAAATCGAGGTGTCCTCTCCACGACCCCATCATTGTTTTCCCTCACCACACCTGTCCTCTCCCCCACCACACTTCAGTGTCCTCTCCATCAGCCCCATCATTGTTCTCCCCCATCCTTATCATTGTTCTCCCCCACCCTCATCATTGTTTTCCCCCAGCATTATTTTCTCCACCACCACCTCTCAGTGTCCTCTCCCCAATGTATTGCATAAAAGAAAATAAAAAAACACACCACCACTCACCTCTCTGTCTGATCCCCTGCAACCTTGTGGTCGCCAGCAGCTTTCTGACACAGGCACTCTCTGCTTGCTGACGTCATCAAGCTGTACGTGCCTGTGTCTGGAAGAAAGCACTGGGTAGGAAGCAGAGGACGGATCGCTACATGCCTCCCACACATGAAGTCAATCTGGCCATTGGCCCACAGAGCCTCTGGCTCTGAAAAACAGGCCAGATTGCCCTCAGTATGAACTGCTCGGCAGGGGCCCCCCTCCACCTCTGGACCCCAATGCAGCTGCACCAGCGGTATGTCCACCCCTGTGTGTGTGAGAAGTCAAATGCGTCTTTGTTGCAATCTCTGCAGATGAGTCGTGGTTGGAGAAGTTGTCATGTTGATCTGGGCCAGATGGAAATGATGGGAAAAATGAACAATTTCATAAGAAAGAACATCAGCTGTAAGTTACTATCTGTAACTGTAATCTCTTATATGTTCCTCAGGACTGGTATCAACCGCTATATGATCACCATATGGCGCTAATATATATCTTGGTCTTTGTAGATATTTATTTCCAGCAACAACGTAGTCATCTGCTGAGATTCCTCCTTTACCCTTTATGAGGTAGTGAGGGGAATCATATACGAGGGTTGTTCCATGTCACCCAGGATGTGCATAGAAACATACTGAACCCCCTGGAGAGCGGTGTAATTACAGCCAGTGTGGGATGGTCAAGGTATTAGACCAAGTCAGATTTAGGAAAACTTGACATGGACTTTTATTTTTGGAAAGATATGTAGGAAGGTAGTGGGACAAATCTCTCCCTTCAGGTAAGGGTTGGGTTGTCAGTGTTAGGCCGGGGTCACACTTGCAACTGCAATGTGAGAAACTCGCGCGAGTCTCTCACCTCAATACCCGGCACTGCCACTGGTGGTTCGGACCGGAGCGTTCAGCAGCACAGAAATACATGCAACCGCACACTGCCGGGTTTTGATACAAGAGACTCGCACGAGTTTCTCGCATTGCAGTTGCAAGTGTGACCCCGGCCTTAGTTTACAAGCAGCAAAGCAGGAGGCTCCGTGTATGCCTGCCTGTGTGAAAGTGAACACAGACTAGAGCCAGAGACCAGAGCAAAACCATTACCGCATTCTTGAGTTATAATATGGTGCAGTCACCAACGGCAACGGACTAATACAGATGCTCCAGCTGTGAACTGCATGATAAAGTTTGGATTTATATTGTAAGTTGACAAATAAAGACATTTAAGTTGAACTTTATTTAGGTCACTAGCTCATTATTGCACGGACGTGAAAGCCGCTGCCACTAGGCTGCTCCACCATAGTTGTAATCAGGACTACTGGTTAAGGGCCCGTTCAGATGTCCCCCCTGCCTCGAGCTAAACTAACTAACTACGCTTCTGCTCCCAACTTTTACAGAATAAAAACTATATTGTACTATAAAAAGGCATCAATATATGTTGTTTCATATCTGTAACAAAAGCGCATCAAATAAGAAAACACAAAAAACACAGCAAAAACACAATAATCAGAGAACTTTGTTATGGCGTGATGTGGTCATACTTGCAGAAGACATGCAGACAAAAAGCAACAGAAGAATTCAGCATTTGCTCTACATGTGAACACGGGCTCAGCATTCCATTTTTCTTTCATTTTTATGGGTTAAATTAAGAGAAAAAAAATCAAATCAATGTTCACTGTGTTGTGCAGATTGTTATGATTACAGATACAAATATATTTACTCTGTGCTGATTTCTGATGTTTATTTTGAACAACAGCATTAAAAATGTCATTATTGTAATTGTTTTTCATTATTTTGTAGTAATTTTATAGGAAGGAAAAAAATATCTGACCTCTAGAATATAAGTACAGAGAAATATACTTGCGTATAGAGATTGAAGACAGAAAAATCAGAAGAGAATACATTATAACACCGTATAAATCAAAGTCCTCTGCCTCTGTTCTTAGGACTTGGGAAATACCCATATGGACACTCCTCAATAACATTGGATACAAAAAGACATGGAGTACAGTCCATAACTATTTTTGTGCAAACAACAATTTTATTAGATATAAAGGCAATTAAACATAAATATTGTAACAAGACAAGCAAAATGTATAGAGAGGGATGGATCAGGGCTGCCACTAGAAATTTCAGGGCCCCATACTGGCAAAATTTTCAGGGCCCCCTTGAGACTCTGCCCAGGCTCCACCCCAGCCCCGCCTCTACGCCCCACCCCTCAAACTGTCCACAGTCCCACCACTCTTTCTTGGAAAAACTCCACTTCTCACCTATCACACATTAACAGTTCCCATCACCAGATCACACATATAGCCGGCAGCTTTTGTTTTGGCCAAAAGATTTTTTAAGCCACCAAAATGACAAGGTAGACACTTTTGGCCAGGCCCTACTCTACTGTAACCTATTAAATATTTGTTAAAATATGCAATACAATTTAGGTATATTTTTTATTTTTCAATTTTTAAAATGACCTATAATACCACATACAAGGAACAAATACCACAGCACCATGACCAGACACCATATCACCACAGTGACCTATAATACTATCTACAAGGCACAAATACCGCCACACCATGACCAGATGACATAT
The DNA here is from genome assembly GCF_032444005.1 of Ranitomeya imitator. NCBI lineage: Eukaryota > Metazoa > Chordata > Amphibia > Anura > Dendrobatidae > Ranitomeya > Ranitomeya imitator. The sequence goes on along the minus strand of NC_091287.1, from coordinate 167,466,947 downwards.
TACCACCACAGTGATCGAATAATATCAAATACAAGGAACAAATACCACAACATCATGACCAGACCACATATTACCACCACATAGTGACTGAATACTACAATACAGATCAATAATAAAAAAAAACACAATACTATCACCATCAGTACCATTATACACAGGAAATCTGTACTTAGTATGCAGTGTTTGTGTACAGGTAATACAGTGATCATCAGTGACATTATACACAGGAGCTCTGTATATAGTATATAGGTAATCCAGTGATCACTGGTGACATTATACACAGGACCTCTGTATATAGTATACAGTGTATAGTGTCAGTGTATAGGTAACACACTAACTCACCAGTGACGTCTCTAGGTGAAGTCCTTCATCTTTCATCCAGCACAGACCGCCATCACTTCATCCAGCCAGGACTCGTCTCTGCAGGAAATAACACCGTTATCTCGAGTTCCACTTGCAGAACACATTACTTAATTTTCCCAACTTCTACATTACACCACATGAAGAAGACGACATAGTATCACTCTACACAGTAATAGGACCCACCCTCCATTTAGAACAGTATACTCAAAAAATAAAATAAATAAATCACTGCAGTAATAATATCCCTTAATTAGCCCCTATGGTAATAATATTCGCCATCCTAGCCCCCTTGTGTCTCATTCCTGGCGTCAGCCATATGTTCTCCCATCCTGCCCTTATGAGTATCCATCCTGCCCCATATGATCTCCCCATCCTGCCCCATCTGTCTCCATCGTATCCATCCTGCCCCATGATCCTGTCCCATCTGTCTCCAATCCTGCCTCCAGTGTCTCCAATCATGCCCGTATCACCATTCTGCCCCGTCTCCAATCATGCCCCCTGTGTCTCAATTCTGCCCCATCTGTCTCCAGTCATGCCCCAGTATCTCCAGTCATGCCGCCATGTCTATCATCCTGCCCCCTGTGTCTCCAATCATGCCCCGTTTCTCCATTCTGCCCGTGTCCAGCAATCTGCCCCTGTGTCCAGCAATCTGCCCGTGTCCAGCAATCTGCCCCTGTGTCCAGCTTTCTGCCCCTGTGTCCAGCGTTCTGCCCCTGTGCGCAGCGTTCTGCCCCTGTGTGCAGCATTCTGCCCCTGTGCCCAGCTTTCTGCCCCTGTGCCCAGCTTTCTGCCCCAGTGTCCAGCTTTCTGCCCCCCCCCTGTGTCCAGCTTTCTGCCCCCCCTGTGTCCAGAAATCTGCCCCTGTGCCCAGCTTTCTGCCCCTGTGTCCAGCTTTCTGCCCCTGTGTCCAGCTTTCTGCCCGTGTCCAGCGTTCTGCCTGTGTCCAGCGTTCTGCCCCTGTGCGCAGCTTTCTGCCCCTGTGCGCAGCTTTCTGCCCCTGTGCCCAGCTTTCTGCCCCTGTGCCCAGCTTTCTGCCCGTGTCCAGCTTTCTGCCCCCCCCCCCGTGTCCAGCTTTCTGCCCCCTGTTATGACCTGGTGGTCAGGACAATAATGGACCTGGTGGTTAAGAGCACACGGAATGACCTGATAGTTACTGATAATAAAGGACAAGCTCTGGGACGTGGGAACTCTGCTGACCGCAATCCCTAATCCTATCAAACACACTAGAAATAGCCGTGGATTGCGCCTAACGCTCCCTATGCAACTCGGCACAGCCTAAGAAACTAGCTAGCCCTGAAGATAGAAAAATAAAGCCTACCTTGCCTCAGAGAAATTCCCCAAAGGAAAAGGCAGCCCCCCACATATAATGACTGTGAGTAAGATGAAAATACAAACACAGAGATGAAATAGATTTAGCAAAGTGAGGCCCGACTTACTGAACAGACCGAGGATAGGAAAGGTTACTTTGCGATCAACACAAAAACCTACAAAAAGACCACGCAGAGGGCGCAAAAAGACCCTCCGCACTGACTCACGGTGCGGAGGCGCTCCCTCTGCGTCCCAGAGCTTCCAGCAAGCAAGACAACAATAAAAATTGCAAGCTGGACAGAAAAATAGCAAACCAAAGAAATACAAGCTGGAACTTAGCTTCTGTTTGGAAGACAGGTCACAAGAACGATCCAGGAGTGAACTAAACCAATACTGGAACATTGACAGGTGGCCTGGAGCAAAGATCTAAGTGGAGTTAAATAGAACAGCAGCTAACGAATTAACCTCGTCACCTGTGGAAGGAAACTCAGAAACACCCACCAGAGGAAGTCCATGGACAGAACCAGCCGAAGTACCATTCATGACCACAGGAGGGAGCCCAACAACAGAATTCACAACAGCCCCCCGTGTCCAGTTTTCTGCCCCCCGTGTCCAGCTTTCTGCCCCCCGTGTCCGGCTTTCTGCCCGTGTCCAGCTTTCTGCCCCCCTGTGTCCAGCTTTCTGCCCCCCCTGTGTCCAGCTTTCTGCCCCCCTGTGTCCAGCTTTCTGCCCCCCCTGTGTCCAGCTTTCTGCCCCAATGTGTACAGCTTTCTGCCCCCCCTGTGTCCAGCTTTCTGCCCCTGTGCCCAGATTTCTGCCCGTGTCCAGCTTTCTGCCCCTGTGTGCAGCTTTCTGCCCGTGTCTAGCGTTCTGCCCATGTCCAGCATTCTGCCCGTGTCCAGCGTTCTGCCCCTGTGCGCAGCTTTCTGCCCCTGTGCCCAGCTTTCTGCCCCTGTGCCCAGCTTTCTGCCCCCCCTGTGTCCAGCTTTCTGCCCCCCCTGTGTCCAGCTTTCTGCCCCCCGTGTCCAGCTTTCTGCCCCCCCTGTGTCCAGCTTTCTGCCCCCCCGTGTCCAGCTTTGTGCCCCCCCTGTGTCCAGCTTTCTGCCCGTGTCCATCTTTCTGCCCCTGTGTGCAGCTTTCTGCCCGTGTCCAGCGTTCTGCCCCTGTGCGCAGCTTTCTGCCCCTGTGCCCAGCTTTCTGCCCCTGTGCTCTCTCCATGCAGCTGCAGCGTGCACTCGCCGGCGACTGACAATGACGTCAGCTGCCAGCCTCAGATTGGCTGGCGGCTGTTAACTATTGACGTGCGGGCACGGGCCCACACGTCAATAGCGTTAAACAGCTGCAGCGCCGGCCGCCGCTAAAGGCCCGGTTCAGCCTGCGGCTGCCGGTAGGGGCCCGGTGAGCAGATAAGACGGGGCCCGATGCGGGCCCCCTCTGCTCACCGGGCCCCATACGCCAGTCACAGCTGTAATGCCCTGATGGCGGCACTGGGATGGATAAACAAACAATGGGTCTCTCTGTAACATGTAGAGAGGTGGGAGGAACAGTCATAATATATATATATACAGTATATATATATATATATATATACTTTCAATTCAAAGGTGCTAGTGCTTACAAAGGCATAAGTGCATTAGTGCAGGGCCTAAATTGGCCATGTACTACCCACCAATGTGGGATCTATAAAGTATACAGAACAGTAAAATGCACCATCTATCTATATAATTGCCTAAGGGGTACTTCCGTCTGTCTGTCTGTCTGTCACGGAAATCCCGAGTCGCTGATTGGTCGCGGCCGGCCAATCAGTAAAAAGAACTAATGTTAAAAACAATAAAAAAAATTAAAAAATCATTATATTCTCACCTTCCGGCGCCTTTCCCGCTCCTCGCGACGCTCCGGTCCCAAGAATGCATTGTGGCAATGACCGGAAATGACGTAGCGGTCTCGCGAGACCTCTACATCATCACGTGTTATTGCCACAAGGCATTACTGGGAACGGAGCGTCGCGACGAGCATCGCTGAAGGCCTTGGCTGGATCCGGAGGCCGACGGAAGTTGAGTATATAACTATTTTTTATTTTAATTCTTTCTTTTTTTTTAACAGGGATATGGTGCCCACATTGCTATATACTACGTAGGCTATGTTAGATACTACGTGGGCTGTTATATACTGCATGGGCTGTGTTATCTACTGCGTGGCCTGTGTTATATACTACGTCTCTGGGCTGTGCAATATACTACGTGACTGGGTAATATACTACATGGCTGTGTTATATGCTACGTGGGCTGTGCTTTGTACTACATAGATGTGCTATATACTACGTAGCTGTGCTATATACTACGTAGCTGTGCTATGTACTACGTGCCTGTGCTATATACTATGTGGCTGTGCTATATACTACATGCCTGTGCTATATACTATGTGGCTGTGCTATATACTACGTGGCCTGTGTTATATACTATGTGGCCTGTGTTATATACTACATGACTGTGCTATATACTGCATGGGCTGTGCTATATACTGCGTGGGCTGCGCTATATACTACATTGGCTGTGTTATATACTACATGGGCTGTGTTATATACTACGTGGCCTGTGTTATATAGTTCATGGACTGTGCAATATACTACGAGGGCTGTATTATATACTACGTGGGCTGTGCTATATACAACGTGGGCGGTGTTATATACTACATGGGCTGTGCTATATACTACTATACATATTCTAGAATACCCAATGCGTTAGAATCGGGCCACCATCTAGTCTTTATATATAATCATCTAAGGTCCACTTCCATCTGTCTGTCTGTTTGTCTGGCACGGAAATCCCACGTCGTTGATTGGTCACGGCCGGCTGGGCGCGACAGATCAGCGACAGGCATAGTCCGGCCGCGAATTGGCCCCTCCCTACTCCCCCCCAGTCAGTGCCCCCTCCATACTCCCCTCCAGTCAGCGCCCACATAGCGTTTTAGCAGTCCATTAAACGGACTGCATTACACCGTGGCATAACGCAGTCTGTTAACGCTGCCATGAACCCTGCAAGTGTGACCAACTTTTTACTATTGATGCTGCCTATGCATAATGTTAAAAATAATAATTAAAAAAACATTATATTCTCTCCCTCCGGCGTCCGCGCCAGCCTTTCCCGCTCCTCGCGAGGTTTCGGTCCCAAGAATGCATTGCGGCAACGACCCGTGATGACGTAGCGGTCTCGCGGGTCGTTACATCATCACGGGTTATTGCCGCAAGGCATTACTGGGAACGGAGCATCGCTAAGACCTGGGCTGGATCTGGGGGCCGCCTGAAGGTGAGTATATAACTATTTTTTATTTTTATTCTTTTTATAACAGGGATATGGTGCCCACATTGCTATATACTGCGTGGGCTGTGTTATATACTACGTGGGCTGTGTTACATACTGCGTGGGCTGTTATATACTACGTCGCTGTGCTCTACACTATGTGGGCTGTGCTATATACTATGTGGGCTGTGTTATATACTGTGTGGGCTGTGCTATATACTATGTGGTTCTGCAATATACTACATGGCTGTGCTATATACTACATGGCTGTTATATACTACGTAGCTGTGCTATATACTACGTGCCTGTGCTATATACTACGTAGCTGTGCAATATACTATGTGGCTGTGCTATATACTACGTGGCTGTTTTATACTACGTGGGCTGTGTTATATACTGCGTGGGCTGTGCTATATACTGCATGGGCTGTGCTATATACTGCATGGGCTGTGCTATATACTACGTGGGCTGTGCTATATACTACGTGGGCTGTGTTATATACTGCATGGGCTGTGCTATATACCACGTGGCTCTGCAATATACTACGTGGCTGTGCTATATACTACGTGGCTGTTATATACTGCGTAGTTGTGCTATATACTACGTGGCTGTGCAATATACTACGTGGCTGTGCTATATACTACGTGGCTGTGTTATATACTGCGTGGGCTGTGCTATATACTACGTGCCTGTGCTATATACTACGTGGGCTGTGCTTTATACTACGTGGCTGTTTTATACTACGTGGGCTGTGTTATATACTGCGTGGGCTGTGCTATATACTGCATGGGCTGTGCTATATACTACGTGGGCTGTGCTATATACTACGTGGGCTGTGTTATATAGTGCATGGGCTGTGCTATATACTATGTGGCTCTGCAATATACTACGTGGCTGTGCTATATACTACGTGGCTTTTATATACTGCGTAGTTGTGCTATATACTACGTGGCTGTGCAATATACTACGTGGCTGTGCTATATACTACGTGGCTGTGTTATATACTGCGTGGGCTGTGCTATATACTACGTGCCTGTGCTATATACTACGTTCCTGTGCTATATACTATGTGGGCTGTGCAATATACTATGTGGCTGTGCTATATACTTCGTGGCTGTTTTATACTACGTGGGCTGTGTTATATACTGCGTGGGCTGTGCTATATACTGCATGGGCTGTGCTATATACTATGTGGGCTGTGCTATATACTACGTGGGCTATGTTATATACTGCATGGGCTGTGCTATATACTACGTGGCTCTGCAATATACTACGTGGCTGTGCTATATACTTTGTGGCTGTTATATACTGCGTAGTTCTGCTATATACTACGTGGCTGTGCAATATACTACGTGGCTGTGCTATATACTATGTGGCTGTGCTATAGGCTACATGGCTGTGTTATATACTACATAGCTGTGCTATATACTATGTGGCTGTGCTATATACTACGTGGGCTGTGTTATATGCTACGTGGGCTGTGAGACTCTTTCTCCCGGGGCCCTCAAAAACCTGCAGCTGGCCCTGGCTACACTGATTGGTCGCGGCCGGCTGCAAATAATCAGCGACAGGTGCAGTCCAGCCGCGAATTGGCGCGGGATTTGAACCACACTTCGCTAATTGGTCGCGCCCGGCCGGCCGAATCCTGTGTATTCATTGCATTATTCCGAAACCTTCATAGAATTGGGCCACCATCTAGTATGCTATAAACATCCGTGAATCAAATAATGCTCTTACCCATAATTCCCCAGAGAGACACCAGAATAGCAGCCCCTAAGGGGTTGCTCCTCCCACCTCTCTACATGTTACAGAGAGACCCATTGTTTGTTTATCCATCCCTCTCTATACATTTTGCTTGTCTTGATACAATGTTTATGTTTATGTGCCTTTATATCTAATAAAATTGTTACGTTTGCACAAAAATAATTGGTAGTAATGTGGAGGAAATTGTTTTGTTTTTCAGATTTTTCCTGCATCATTTTTTTTGCTGCACAGCCTGCAAAGCAATTTTTGTTTGGAGCATTGTTTTGTTTTTCAAATGTAGAATGCATATATTATGCCTTCTGTAGGCTTTTATGCAGCACGTGGCAGGTGCCAGAAAAAAACATACATTTTAAGGATCACAAAACACATTTAAAAATTGTTTTCATCTATTCTAAATTTTCGGTCGGAGTCACACTAGCGTAGAATACGGACCAGTGCTATGCGAGAAAACATCGCATAGCGCTCGGACCACTGTTAATCTATGGGGCAAATCATATCACCGTTTATTTTTCTCAGGCGCATTCAGCATGATGCGATTGTAGGCGTATATCGCCTGAGTCTCGCCAATGCACGTCTATGGGTGCGAGAAAAAAAAAATCAGACACCACACGGACCATCAGTGTGACTTGCGAGAAATACGCACACATTTTCCTCATTTCAGCCCATTTAGCCATAAAATTCAATGAGGAAAAGCAGTGAGAGATGTAAAGCCATACGCGTGTCATGCGGATTTCATATGGATGTCATAAGGATACTTAGATGTAAGGAAATCGCATCATCGCATTGCAAACGCATTACACAGGGATGACCATACGGAGAACATTTGTGCGACTATCATCCAAGGAAATAGAACAGATTTTTCATATGTTAAGTGTGACACCAGCCTTCAGAAGAGTCTCTGCAAAAAACTATAGGTAATGCAAAATGTATAAATATTCTTAACATTATAAAAGTATAGTTGTGTACTGTATCATGCCAGACCACTAAGTGTTAAAAAAAGAAAAGAAGAAAACATTGATGCCTGTTGTCCTACTGCTTTTCAGCTCTTCTAAATGACAGCAATGCTATAAAGTGTACCTCGGTCTTGTGTGAATGCTCCCCAGATATGGACGTACTAGACTATGTGAGGATCGACAGTTTTATACAGAGCACGGAGATATTAAAGGATGTTTAGTAACAAGTCGAATGTTGAAATAACAGTCAGCAGTTCGGGATGTGACACTTTGCTTGTGCTTATTGCTTGCAACATGTACAATGAAGGATCAGGAGAGCAATGTTTACCTTTGCAAGGAAGTATAGTGCCCGATTCAGTATTCTATGTGCGCCTTTTTGTATAGTTTTTGAGGGTTTTTTACATCTGTTTTTCCTTCGCACATTATTCATTTTTTTTAGTTAGACCTTTTTGAAAGTCTATTACATGTACATTGCCTGTTATGTTGTTCTTTTTTTTTTTTTTTTTGGGGGGGGGGGGTTGGGAGTGGGGGCTATGTTCACCATTATGGATGGGATTTGAGGGTTCCAGATATTTTTGGCTGATTTATCAATTGTGACTTTTTAAAAAAACTTGCTGAATTTTTCTGCAAATGTACTCCAGTCCTCGACCCTGAACCCCATCCCACCTCCGGCATGTTTAATGTATGCCTGAAGTATTTAAGCTAATTTTTAAACATTTTAGCTGAATATTTTACATTTTGTCACCAGAAGCAGGAGGCCAGGTAAGGTGCGGGAGCACCACCAGTAATGTGATTTAAAGCTCACTTTACACACTACCCTGATCAGGGAAATAGCCCCATACAAACTGCATCTATCTCCATGACTAAGGAATTACCAACGACGTTTTGAATAAGATTTGGGACAGGGCGAAACGTCACTCAAATATAGTCGCTTTAATAATAATAATAATAATAATTTTTATTTATATAGCGCCAACATATTCCGCAGCGCTTTACAAATTATAGAGGGGACTTGCACAGACAATAGACATTACAGCATAACAGAAATACAGTTCAAAACAGATACCAGGAGGAATGAGGGCCCTGCTCGCAAGCTTACAAACTATGGGGAAAAGGGGAGACACGAGAGGTGGATGGTAACAATTGCTATAGTTATTCGGACCCGCCATAGTGTAAGGGTACCGTCACACAGTGCCATTTCGATCGCTACGACGGTACGATTCGTGACGTTCCAGCGATATCGTTATGATATCGCTGTGTCTGACACGCAGCAGCGATCAGGGATCCTGCTGAGAATCGTACGTCGTAGGAGATCGTTTAGAACTTTCTTTCGTCGCTGGATCTCCCGCTGTCATCGCTAGATCGGTGTGTGTGACACCGATCTAGCGATCTAGCGATGCGTTCGCTTGTAACCAGGGTAAACATCGGGTTACTAAGCGCAGGGCCGCGCTTAGTAACCCGATGTTTACCCTGGTTACAAGCGTAAAACTGAAAAAAAACAAACAGCACATACTTACATTCTGGTGTCCGTCAGGTCCCTTGCCGTCTGCTTCCCGCACTCAGTGACTGCCGGCCGTAAAGTGAAAGCAGAGCACAGCGGTGACGTCACTGCTGTGCTGTGCTTTCACTTTACGGCCGGCAGTCAGTGAGAGCGGGAAGCAGACGGCAAGGGACCTGACGGACACCAGAATGTAAGTATGTGCTGTTTGTTTTTTTTACGCTGGTAACCAGGGTAAACATCGGGTTACTAAGCGCGGTCCTGCGCTTAGTAACCCGATGTTTACCCTGGTTACCCGGGGACCTCGGCATCGTTGGTCGCTGGAGAGCTGTCTGTGTGACAGCTCCCCAGCGACCACACTACGATTTACCTACAATCACGGCCAGGTCATATCGCTGGTCGTGATCGTAGGTAAATCGTATAGTGTGACGGTACCCTAAGGCTCGGGTGTTCATGTAAAGCTGCATGAACCAGATAACAGCCTAAGTATGTAGCAGTACAGACACAGAGGGCTATTAACTGCATAAAGTGAATGAGAACATAATGCGAGGAACCTGATTATGTTGTGTTTTTTTTGTTGTTGTTTTTTTTTTTTTTTTAAATAGGCCACACAGGGATCGTTTTAGAATTTTCTCCTGCGCTTTACCTATTTCTATTTTTTCTGTTCCAACAAACTGCAAATAAATATTATTTGTTGGCATCACCACAAAAATACAGAGTGTGCGGTGAATTTTCACAAAACAGTCAAAGGCATAAAATGAGCATTTTTGACTTTGTGCAAAATTCATGAACTGCGTGCACCACTTTGAAGAATTTGTCATAAAAAATACAGTCAACAGCTACCATAGTACAAAAAAACCAAAGTGACTTAAAACGCTTACAAATGGTAAATCAGGCCTATAATGTTTAACCCTGCTGCCGGGTGCTGCAAAGCAGGCCGATCAAGAGGATAGTCCAGCAGTGTAAGTACTAGACAATTCCTTTATTCCATTCATAAAAAGGCCTAACAAGTGTCTTAAAGTGTCTAAAAGTGCCCCATAAACAACATTGGTCACCTATCACACGTAAGAATGCTGGGGATCTGGTTCCAGGAACCCCCAGTGTTCCGAAAACGGTAAGCAACAAAATTCCTTGTGTGAATGGGGATGTAGTTCACAAATGTGTACTGTATAGTACTCCTAAGGACACCATGCTTACTAAAAACTCCATCGCACAGGAGACTTTGAGACCATCTTTTCTGGCTAATGGTGTAATGGTGAGGGTTCTACTTCTGGATTGGTGATATATGTTGTTGTTGTGCTAGGAGCCACATATAAATTACTGTGTAATTCAATACTGTACACTTTTTGTAATGACATGTTTGTAATGTCCACACGGTGCAAGGAATTTAAGAGAGTAAGCTTTAACTGTAGTTTATTCGTCTCCTCTTTTCCTCCAGCACACAGCATAACATTTTCTCCTCAGGCTAGAACTCAAACTCACTGAAACTGAACTCAACTCCCGCCCTCACTCTCTTAAATTGACAGATCTAATCATTATACATTACATCATCCCCTTTATATATATATATATACAGTTAGGGCCAGAAATATTTGGACAGTGACACAATTTTCGCGAGTTGGGCTCTGCATGCCACCACATTGGATTTGAAATGAAACCTCTACAACAGAATTCAAGTGCAGATTGTAACGTTTAATTTGAAGGGTTGAACAAAAATATCTGATAGAAAATGTAGGAATTGTACACATTTCTTTACAAACACTCCACATTTTAGGAGGTCAAAAGTAATTGGACAAATAAACATAACCCAAACAAAATATTTTTATTTTCAATATTTTGTTGCAAATCCTTTGGAGGCAATCACTGCCTTAAGTCTGGAACCCATGGACATCACCAAACGCTGGGTTTCCTCCTTCTTAATGCTTTGCCAGGCCTTTACAGCCGCAGCCTTCAGGTCTTGCTTGTTTGTGGGTCTTTCCGTCTTAAGTCTGGATTTGAGCAAGTGAAATGCATGCTCAATTGGGTTTAGATCTGGAGATTGACTTGGCCATTGCAGAATGTGCCACTTTTTGGCACTCATGAACTCCTGGGTAGCTTTGGCTGTATGCTTGGGGTCATTGTCCATCTGTACTATGAAGCGCCGTCCAATCAACTTTGCAGCATTTGGCTGAATCTGGGCTGAAAGTATATCCCGGTACACTTCAGAATTCATCCGGCTACTCTTGTCTGCTCTTATGTCATCAATAAACACAAGTGACCCAGTGCCATTGAAAGCCATGCATGCCCATGCCATCACGTTGCCTCCACCATGTTTTACAGAGGATGTGGTGTGCCTTGGATCATGTGCCGTTCCCTTTCTTCTCCAAACTTTTTTCTTCCCATCATTCTGGTACAGGTTGATCTTTGTCTCATCTGTCCATAGAATACTTTTCCAGAACTGAGCTGGCTTCTTGAGGTGTTTTTCTGCAAATTTAACGATGGCCTGTCTATTTTTGGTATTGATGAATGGTTTGCATCTAGATGTGACCCCTTTGTATTTACTGTCATGGAGTCTTCTCTTTACTGTTGACTTAGAGACAGATACACCTACTTCACTGAGAGTGTTCTGGACTTCAGTTGATGTTGTGAACGGGTTCTTCTTCACCAAATTAAGTATGCGGCGATCATCCACCACTGTTGTCATCCGTGGACGCCCAGGCCTTTTTGAGTTCCCAAGCTCACCAGTCAATTCCTTTTTTCTCAGAATGTACCCAACTGTTGATTTTGCTACTCCAAGCATGTCTGCTATCTCTCTGATGGATTTTTTCTTTTTTTTCAGCCTCAGGATGTTCTGCTTCACCTCAATTGAGAGTTCCTTTGACCGCATGTTGTCTGCTCACAGCAACAGCTTCCAAATGCAAAACCACACACCTGGAATCCACCCCTGACCTTTTAACTACTTCATTGATTACAGGTTAACGAGGGAGACGCCTTCAGAGTTAATTGCAGCCCTTAGAGTTCATTGTCCAATTACTTTTGGTCCCTTGAAAAAGAGGACGCAATGCATTACAGAGCTATGATTCCTAAACCCTTATAATAATAATAATAATAATTTTATTTATATAGCGCCAACATATTCCGCAGCGCTTTACAAATTATAGAGGGGACTTGTACAGACAATAAACATTACAGCATAACAGAAATACAGTTCAAAACAGATACCAGGAGGAGTGAGGGCCCTGCTCGCAAGCTTACAAACTATGAGGAAAAGGGGAGACACGAAAGGTGGATGGTAACAATTGCTTTAGTTATTCGGACCGGCCATAGTGTAAGGCTCAGGTGTTCATGTAAAGCTGCATGAACCAGTTACCTGCCTAAGTATGTAGCAGTACAGACACAGAGGGCTAATACTGCATAAAGTGTATGAGAACATGATGCGAGGAACCTTTTTTTTTTTTTTTTTTTTTTTTTATTATAAATAGGCCACACAGGGATCGTTAGGTTAATGCATTGAGGCGGTAGGCCAGTCTGAACAAATGAGTTTTTAGGGCACGCTTAAAACTGTGGGGATTGGGGATTAATCGTATTAACCTAGGTAGTGCATTCCACAGAATCGGCGCAGCACGTGTAAAGTCTTGGAGACGGGAGTGGGAGGTTCTGATTATTGAGGATGCTAACCTGAGGTCATTAGCGGAGCGGAGGGCACGGGTAGGGTGGTAGACTGATACCAGGGAGGAGATGTAGGGTGGTGCTGAGCCATGGAGTGCTTTGTGGATGAGGGTAGTAGTTTTGTACTGGATTCTGGAGTGGATGGGTAGCCAGTGTAATGACTGGCACAGGGTAGAGGCATCGGTGTAACGGTTGGTGAGGAATATGATCCTGGCTGCAGCATTCAGGACAGATTGGAGCGGGGAGAGTTTTGCAAGAGGGAGACCGATTAGTAGAGAGTTACAATAGTCCAGACGAGAATGAATAAGTGAAACAGTCAGAGTTTTTGCAGAGTCGAAATTAAGAAAAGGGCGAATTCTAGAAATGTTTTTGAGATGCAGGTAAGAAGAGCGAGCCAGTGATCGGATGTAGGGGGTGAATGAAAGGTCAGAATCAAGGATGACCCCAAGGCAGCGTGCATGTTGCTTTGGAGTAATGGTGGAACCGCACACGGAGATGGCAATGTCAGGCAAAGGTAGGTTAGTAGAGGGAGAGAACACGAGGAGTTCAGTTTTTGACAGGTTTAGTTTCAGATAGAGGGAGGACATGATGTTAGAGACAGCGGTAAGACAATCACTGGTGTTTTCTAAAAAGGTCGGTGTGATATCGGGAGCAGAAGTGTATAATTGGGTGTCGTCAGCATAGAGATGGTACTGGAAACCAAATCTACTGATTGTTTGTCCAATAGGGGCAGTATACAACGAGAAGAGTAGGGGGCCTAGGACTGATCCTTGAGGAACCCCAACAGTAAGGGGAAGGTGAGAGGAGGAGGAACCAGCAAAACATACAGTGAAGGATCGGTCAGAGAGATAGGAGGAGAACCAGGAGAGAACGGTGTCCTTGAGGCCGATGGAGCGGAGCATAGTGAGGAGGAGCTGATGATCCACAGTGTCAAATGCTGCAGAGAGATCCAAGAGAATTAGCATGGAGTAGTGACCATTAGATTTAGCTGTTAGTAGGTCATTAGAGACTTTAATGAGGGCAGTTTCAGTAGAGTGTAAAGAGCGGAAGCCAGATTGAAGAGGGTCGAGAAGAGAGTTATCTGAGAGATAGCGGGTAAGACGGGAGTGGACCAGGCGTTCGAGGAGTTTAGAGATGAAGGGAAGATTAGAGACAGGTCTATAATTAGCGGCACAGTTTTGATCGAGGGATGGTTTTTTAAGTAATGGATGTATGATGGCATGCTTAAATGAGGAGGGAAAAATACCGGAAGTGAGGGAAAGGTTGAATATTTTTGTTAGGTGAGAGGTGATAGCCGGGGAAAGGGACTGGAGGAGATGTGACGGAATGGGGTCACTGGTGCAAGTGGTCGGGCGCGAAGATGCAAGGAGCCTGCTTACTTCTTCTTCTGTAACTGCTTCAAAGTCAGAGAGTGAACTAGATGCAGTGGGGGAGGGAGGACAGTGCATGGTATGAAGAGATTGGGAGATGATTTCCTGTCGAATGTGGTCAATTTTTTCTTTGAAGTAATTGGCCAGATCGTCAGCACGGAGATCCGTGGTTGGGGCCTGCTCTCTTGGGTTGAGTAGGGACTGGAACGTGTCAAAGAGACGTTTAGGGTTATTGGACAGGGAGGTGATGAGGGTGTTGAAGTAGGTTTGTTTGGAGAGGTGAAGGGCAGAATTGTATGTCTTTAGCATGAACTTATAATGGATGAAATCTTCGGGTAGATTAGATTTTCTCCACAGACGTTCTGCGCACCTGGAGCACCGCTGCAGGAAACGTGTTTGCAGCGTGTGCCACGGTTGTTGCCGTCTGTGCCGAGTTGTTTTATGTATAGGAGGAGCAGCTTCATCCAGAGCACTTTGCAGGGTTTCATTGTAATGCTTCAATGCAGAATCAGGACATGAGATGGAGGAAATAGGGGCCAATGAGGACTGCAAGTTCATCATAAGTTTCTGGGTGTTAATGGCCTGTATGTTTCTATAGGTGTGGAAAGTGGGGGTGACCTGAGCGGGATGGCAGTTCTTGATAGAGAATGAAAGAAGGTTGTGGTCAGAGAGCGGGAGAGGGGAGTTTGTGAAGTCATCCACTGAGCAAAGTCGGGAGAAGACCAAGTCAAGGGAGTTTCCATCTTCATGTGTTGGAGAGTTAGTATGCTGCGAGAGGCCAAAAGAGGAGGATAGAGATAAAAGGTGAGAAGCAGATGGGGAGAGGGGAGAGGCAATGGGGATGTTGAAATCACCCATGATAAGGGTGGGGGTGTCACAGGAGAGAAAGTGTGGAAGCCAGGTGGCAAAGTGATCCAGGAACTGATGAGAGGGGCCGGGAGGACGATACACCACCGCCACTCGCATGGAGAAGGGGACGTAGAGTCTGACCACATGGACCTCAAAGGAAGGGAAGACAAGTGAGGGTACTTGGGGGATAACTTGGAAAGTACATTTGGGTGAAAGGAGCAGACCAACGCCTCCACCTGCTCTGTTGTCTGATCTTGGGGTATGAGAAAAGTGTAGTCCACCATATGAAAGAGCAGCAGCAGCGGTGGTGTCTGACTGCTGGATCCAGGTTTCAGTAAGAGCCAGGAGATTAAGAGAATTAGAAAGGAAGAAGTCATGAATGAAGGAGAGTTTATTACACACAGAGCGAGAATTCCAAAGGGCACAATTGAAAGAGACAGCAGGCATGCAGGGAATATTAATAAGGTTAGAGGGGTTTCTGGGTGTAGCAATTGGGAGGTTTGACTGGCTATAACATGGGGGGCCGGGGTTTGGAGATATGTCTCCAGCGACTAGGAGAAGGAGGATCGAAAGAGTGAGCAGATGGTTAAGTGATTTGTGAGAGCGTCTCTTGTGTTGGATGTTGGGACTGAATGGATCTGTGCTGTTAAGCAATGTGAATAGAGCATGAGTGCTATACATAGGAGAGGCAAGGACAGAGGGGCCGATATGGATGGAGTGTAGAGAGTTAATGCGAGGGCGGTGAATGTGAGTGAATGCAGCAGCCAGAATATAGATTATACAAATAAATATGGTGAGTATTTGTGCTGTTTCAAGTGAATATGGATTAGATTTAGTTTTTCTTACCTGTCTCCTGCCCTGTCTAACTGCCATGTTATAACTGCCGAGTACTTAGAAAAAAAAGTACTTTGAATAAAAAATACACGAATAACAGTGCACGAATGCATCCCCAAGCTACATCTACATTTATAGAAGGCTAGCCCTTAGATCTCTTTTTTTTTTTTTTTTTTGTGTTAAAGCTCGTTAGCAATCAATCTAACTCAGTTGAGACAACAGGACACAATAAATGTAGTGATCAGATAAACAAATGTCCAGGTCTACATGGATCATAAAGCACTTTGAAACAGTTATGTGATCTCTCTGAGTAAGGACATGCAAAAGTGAGTTAAATATCTATAAACACAAACAAACGCATAATAGGATGACTAACATATATAGATACATGCAGGATTCAATGCCGAAGATAGAATGACTCAGATACCATCCAAGCTGCTTGCTGTCAGGGACTGGAGCAATAGACATGCAGGATATTTCAGCTCAGAGAATGAATGATATGTTTACATATATAGATACATGCAGGATTCAATGCCGAAGATAGAATGACTCAGATACCATCCAAGCTGCTTGCTGTCAGGGACTGGAGCAATAGACATACCCTTTCTCCGATTTGGATGTGGAAACTATCATATTGCAGCTGGGAGTGTGCACTTTC
The DNA here is from genome assembly GCF_032444005.1 of Ranitomeya imitator. Lineage (NCBI taxonomy): Eukaryota > Metazoa > Chordata > Amphibia > Anura > Dendrobatidae > Ranitomeya > Ranitomeya imitator. The sequence goes on along the minus strand of NC_091287.1, from coordinate 167,450,403 downwards.
AGCCCATATTATATATATAATTGTATTTCTGAACATGTTTTTGTAAACAGCTAAAATAACAAAACTTGTGTCACTGTCCAAATATTTCTGGCCCTAACTGTATATATATATATATATATATATATATATATATTAGCTATTGAACCCGTTCTATGCCCGGGTGGCAAGCATTTATATGGTCTCCATCCTGGTATGTGCTGCTCCTTCCTGCGTCCCCATCCTGTCATGTGCTGCACCCATCCTGCACCCCCATTCTGTCATGTGCTGCTGCCATCCTGCGCCCCCATCCTGTCATGTGCTGCTCCCATCCTGCGCCCCCATTCTGTCATGTGCTGCTCCATCCTGCGTCCCCATCCTGTCATGTGCTGCACCCATCCTGCGCCTCAATCCTGTCATGTGCTGCTCCCTCCTGCGCCCCCATCCTGTCATGTGCTGCTTCATCCTGCGTCCCCATCCTGTCATGTGCTGCTCCCATCCTGCACCCCCATTCTGTCATGTGCTGCACCCATCCTGCGCCCCCATCCTGTCATGTGCTGCACCCATCCTGCGTCCCCATCCTGTCATGTGCTGCTCCCATCCTGCGCCTCCATTCTGACGTGCTGCACCCATCCTGCGCCTCCATTCTGACATGTGCTGCTCTCATCCTGCGCCACCGTTCTTTAATTTGCTGCTCCCATCCATATGCCCCATACGCTGCTCCATAAAGGTTTATGGCCCCCATAAGATGCTCCATAGTATATGCCCCGTACACTACTCCATGAAGGTTGATGGCCCCCATAAGATGCTCCATAGTATATGTCCCCGTTCGCTGTTCCATAAAGGTTTATGGCCCCCATAAGATGCTCCATGGTATATGCCCCCGTACACTGCTCCATTATGGTTTATGGCCCCCATAAGATGCTCCATGGTATATGCCCCCGTACACTGCTCCATTATGGTTTATGGCCCCCATAAGATGCTCCATTGTATATGCCCCCGTACACTGCTCCATTATGGTTTATGGCCCCATAAGATGCTCCATAGTGTATGCCCCCGTACACTGCTCCATTATGGTTTATGGCCCCATAAGATGCTCCATTGTATATGCCCCCGTACACTGCTCCATTATGGTTTATGGCCCCATAAGATGCTCCATTGTATATGCCCCCGTCCACTGCTCCATTATGGTTTATGGCCCCATAAGATGCTCCATGGTATATGCCCCTGTACACTGCTCCATTATGGTTTATGGCCCCATAAGATGCTCCATATTATATGCCCCCGTACACTTCTCCATAAAGGTTTATGGCCCCCATAAGATGCTCCATTGTACATGCCCCCATACACTGCTCCATTATGGTTTATGGTTCCCATAAGATGCTCCATGGTATATGCCCCCGTACACTGCTCCATTATAGTTTATGGCCCCATAAGATGCTCCATTGTATATGCCCCATACACTGCTCCATTATGGTTTATGGCCCCATAAGATGCTCCATGGTATATGCCCCCGTACACTGCTCCATTATGGTTTATGGCCCCATAAGATGCTCCAGTGTGTATGCCCCCGTACACTGCTCCATTATGGTTTATGGCCCCCATAAGATGCTCCATAGTGTATGCCCCCGTACACTGCTCCATTATGGTTGATGGCCCCATAAGATGCTCCAGTGTGTATGCCCCCGTACACTGCTCCATTATGGTTTATGGCCCCCATAAGATGCTCCATAGTGTATGCCCCCGTACACTGCTCCATTATGGTTGATGGCCCCCATAAGACGCTCCAGTGTGTATGCCCCCGTACACTGCTCCATTATGGTTTATGGCCCCATAAGATGCTCCATTGTATATGCCCCCATACACTGCTCCATTATGGTTTATGGCCCCCATAAGATGCTCCATAGTGTATGCCCCCGTACACTGCTCCATTATGGTTGATGGCCCCCATAAGACGCTCCAGTGTGTATGCCCCCGTACACTGCTCCATTATGGTTTATGGCCCCATAAGATGCTCCATTGTATATGCCCCCATACACTGCTCCATTATGGTTTATGGCACCATAAGATGCTCCATATTATATGCCCCCGTACACTGCTCCATAAAGGTTTATGGCCCCATAAGATGCTCCATTGTATATGCCCCCGTACACTGCTCCATTATGGTTTATGGCCCCATAAGATGCTCCAGTGTGTATGCCCCCGTACACTGCTCCATTATGGTTTATGGGCCCCATAAGATGCTCCATAGTGTATGCCCCAGTACACTGCTCCATTATGGTTTATGGCCCCATAAGATGCTCCATTGTATATGTCCCCGTACACTGCTCCATTATAGTTTATGGCCCCATAAGATGCTCCATGGTATATGCCCTGTATGCTGCTGCAATATATGAAAAAAAAATACCATACTCACCTATCGTCGCTGGGCGCCGAGTGCTGGGGGGCCTGAGCAGGCGGGGACACCGGCGCGCTGTGGGGGTCAGGTGCCGGTATCACCGCTAGTTCAGGCCCCCCAGCACTTGCTATATTCACCTGGCCCCATTCCACCGCTGCACGCCGCCATCTTCCGGGTCCTCTGGCTGTGACTGTTCAGTCAGAGGGCGGCACGCATTAAGCGCGTCATCGCGCCCTCTGAACTGAACATCACAGGCAGAGGACCAGGAAGATGGCGGCGTGCAGCGGTGGAACAAGGCCAGGTGAATATAGCCGATACTTACCCTCCTGGAGGTCCCTGCTTCTCTGTTGGAGATCGCGGTGTGCGTTCAGTGTTTACGCATACCGCGATCTCCTGGGAGCGTCACTCTGTGGGGGCCAGACTGCGCCGGCGCTTGCGCAATCTATAAAGGCTGGTGGGAGTTCATTACCATTGTTCTGCGGTATGATTTTAACCCCTTCCCGACCTGTGACACAGCGTATGCGTCATGAAAGTCGGTGCCAATCCGACCTGTGACGCATATGCTGTGTCACAGAAAGATCGCGTCCCTGCAGGCCGGGTGAAAGGGTTAACTCCCATTTCACCCGATCTGCAGGGACAGGGGGAGTGGTAGTTTAGCCCAGGGGGGGTGGCTTCACCCCCTCGTGGCTACGATCGCTCTGATTGGCTGTTGAAAGTGAAACTGCCAATCAGAGCGATTTGTAATATTTCACCTAAAAAAATGGTGAAATATTACAATCCAGCCATGGCCGATGCTGCAATATCATCGGCCATGGCTGGAAATACTAATGTGCCCCCACCCCACCCCTCCGATCGCCCCCCCAGCCCCCCGATCTGTGGCCCGCTCCCCTCCGTCCTGTGCTCCGCTCCCCCGTCCTCCTGTCCGCTCCCCCCGTGCTCCAATCACACCCCCCCGTGCTCCAATCAAACCCCCCCGCACTCCGATCCCCCCCCGTGCTCCGAACCACCCCCCCTGCACACCGATCCACCCCCCCTGCACACCGATCCACCCGCCCGCACACCGATCACTCTCCCCCATGCTCCGATCCCTCCCCCCCCGTGCCCCGACGCCCCCCCGTGCCCTGATCTCCCCCCCCTGTGCCCTGATCTCCCCCCCTTATACTTACCGATCCTGGCGGGGTCCGTCCGTCTTCTTCCCCGAGCGCCGCAATGTTCCAAAATGGCGGGCGCATGCGCAGTGCGCCCGCCGAATCTGCCGGCCGGCAGATTCGTTCCAATGTGAATTTTGATCACTGTGATATAATCTATCACAGTGGTCAAAATAAAAAAACAGTAAATGACCCCCCCCATTTGTCCCCCATAGATAGGGACAATAATAAAATAAAGAATTTTTTTTTTTTCCACTAAGGTTGGAGTTAGAACTAGGGTTAGGGTTAGGGGTAGGGGTAGGGTTAGGGGTAGGGTTAGGGGTAGGGTTAGGGGTAGGGGTAGGGTTAGGGGTAGGGTTAGGGGTAGGGTTAGGGGTAGGGTTAGGGGTAGGGTTAGGGGTAGGGTTAGGGTTTCGATATGTGCACACGTATTCTGGTCCTCTGCGGATTTTTCCGCAGCGGATTTGATAAATCCGCAGTGCTAAACCGCTGCGGATTTATGGCAGATTTACCGCGGTTTTTCTGCGCATTTCACTGCGGTTTTACAACTGCGATTTTCTATTGGAGCAGTTGTAAAACCGCTGTGGAATCCGCAGAAAGAAGTGACATGCTGCGGAATGTAAACCGCTGCGTTTCCGTGCAGTTTTTCCGCAGCATGTGTACAGCGATTTTTGTTTCCCATAGGTTTACATTGAAATGTAAACTCATGGGAAACTGCTGCGTGTGCACATACCTTTAGAATTAGGCTATGTGCACACGGTGCGGATTTGGCTGCGGATCCGCAGCGGATTGGCCGCTGCGGATCTGCAGCAGTGTTCCATCAGGTTTACAGTACCATGTAAACCTATGGAAAACCAAATCCGCTGTGCCCATGGTGCGGAAAATACCGCACGAAAACGCTGCGTTGTATTTTCCGCAGCATGTCAATTCTTTGTGCGGATTCCGCAGCGTTTTACACCTATTCCTCAATAGGAATCCGCAGGTGAAATCCGCAGTAAATCCGCAGGTAAAACGCAGTGCCTTTTACCCGCGGATTTTTCAAAAATGGTGCGGAAAAATCTCACACGAATCCGCAACGTGGGCACATAGCCTTAGGGTTAGGGTTGGGTTGGAATTAGGGTTGTGGTTAGGGTTAGGGGTGTGTTGGGGTTAGGGTTGTGGTTAGGGTTACGGCTACAGTTGGGATAAGGGTTAGGGGTGTGTTGGCGTTAGAATTGAGGGGTTTCCACTGTTTAGGCACATCAGGGGGTCTCCAAACGCAACATGGCGCCACCATTGATTCCAGCCAATCTTTTATTCAAAAAGTCAAATGGTGCTCCTTCCCTTCCGAGCCCCGACGTGTGCCCAAACAGTGGTTTACCCCCACATATGGGGTATCAGTGTACTCAGGACAAACTGGGCAACAATTACTGGGGTCCAATTTCTCCTGTTACCCTTGAGAAAATAAAAAATTGCTTGCTAAAACATCATTTTTGAGGAAAGAAAAATGATTTTTTATTTTCACGGCTCTGCGTTGTAAACGTCTGTGAAGCACTTGGGGGTTCAAAGTGCTCACCACATATCTAGATAAGTTCCTTGGGGGGTCTAGTTTCCAAAATGGGGTCACTTGTGGGGGGTTTCTACTGTTTAGGCACACCAGGGGCTCTGCAAACGCAACGTGACGCCCGCAGACCATTCCATCAAAGTCTGCATTTCAAAACGTCACTACTTGACTTCCGAGCCCCGACATGTGCCCAAACAGTGGTTTACCCCCACATATGGGGTATCAGCGTACTCAGGACAAACTGGGCAACAATTACTGGGGTCCAATTTCTCCTGTTACCCTTGAGAAAATAAAAAATTGCTTGCTAAAACATCATTTTTGAGGAAAGAAAAATGATTTTTTATTTTCACGGCTCTGCGTTGTAAACGTCTGTGAAGCACTTGGGGGTTCAAAGTGCTCACCACATATCTAGATAAGTTCCTTGGGGGGGTCTAGTTTCCAAAATGGGGTCACTTGTGGGGGGTTTCTACTGTTTAGGCACACCAGGGGCTCTGCAAACGCAACGTGACGCCCGCAGACCATTCCATCAAAGTCTGCATTTCAAAAGTCACTACTTCCCTTCTGAGCCCCGACGTATGCCCAAACAGTGGTTTACCCCCACATATGGGGTATCAGCGTACTCAGGAGAAACTGGACAACAACTTTTGGGGTCCAATTTCTCCTGTAACCCTTGGGAAAATAAAAAATTCTGGGCTAAAAAATTATTTTTGAGGAAAGAAAACGTATTTATTATTTTCACTGCTCTGTGTTATAAACTTCTGTGAAGCACTTGGGGGTTCAAAGTGCTCACCTCACATCTAGATAAGTTCCTTTCGGGGTCTAGTTTCCAAAATGGGGTCACTTGTGGGGGGTTTCTACTGTTTAGGCACACCAGGGGCTCTGCAAACGCAACGTGACGCCCGCAGACCATTCCATCAAAGTCTGCATTTCAAAAGTCACTACTTCCCTTCTGAGCCCCGACATGTGCCCAAACTGTGGTTTACCCCCACATATGGGGTATCAGCGTACTCAGGAGAAACTGTACAACAACTTTTGGGGTCAAATTTCTCCTGTTACCCTTGGGAAAATAATAAATTGCAGGCTAAAAAATCATTTTAGAGAAAATAAAATTTTTATTTTATTTTCATGGCTCTGCGTTATAAACTTCTGTGAAGCACTTGGAAGTTCAAAGTCCTCACCACACATCTAGATTAGTTCCTTTGGGGGTCTAGTTTCCAAAATGGGGTCATATGTGGGGGATCTCCAATGTTTAGGCACACAGGGGCTCTCCAAACGTGACATGGTGTCCGCTAATGATTGGAGCTAATTTTCCATTTAAAAAGCCAATTGGCGTGCCTTCCCTTCCGAGCCCTGCCGTGCGCCCAAACAGTGGTTTACCCCCACATATGGGGTATCAGCGTACTCAGGACAAACTGGACAACAACATTTGCGGTCCAATTTGTCCTATTACCCTTGGCAAAATAGGAAATTCCAGGCTAAAAATCATTTTTGAGGAAAGAAAAATTATTTTTTATTTTCATGGCTCTGCATTATAAACTTCTGTGAAGCACCTGGGGGTTTAAAGTGCTCAATATGCATCTAGATAAGTTCCTTGGGGGGTCTAGTTTCCAAAATGGGGTCACTTGTGGGGGAGCTCCAATGCATAGGCACACAGGGGCTCTCCAAACGCGACATGGTGTCCGCTAACAATTGGAGCTAATTTTCCATTCAAAAAGTCAAATGGCGCGCCTTCCCTTCCGAGCCCTGCCGTGTGCCCAAACAGTGGTTTACCCCCACATATGAGGTATCGGCGTACTCGGGAGAAATTGCCCAACAAATTTTAGGATTCATTTTATCCTATTGCCCATGTGAAAATGAAAAACTGAGGCGAAAATAATTTTTTTGTGAAAAAAAAAAGTACTTTTTCATTTTTACAGATCAATTTGTGAAGCACCTGAGGGTTTAAAGTGCTCAATATGCATCTAGATAAGTTCCTTGGGGGGTCTAGTTTCCAAAATGGGGTCATTTGTGGGGGAGCTCCAATGTTTAGGCACACGGGGGCTCTCCAAACACGACATGGTGTCCGCTAACGATGGAGATAATTTTTCATTCAAAAAGTCAAATGGCGCTCCTTCCCTTCCGAACCTTACCATGTGCCCAAACAGTGGTTTACCCCCACATGTGAGGTATCGGTGTACTCATGAGAAATTGCCCAACAAATTTTAGGATCCATTTTATCCTGTTGCCCATGTGAAAATGAAAAAAATTGAGGCTAAAAGAATTTTTTTGTGAAAAAAAAGTACTTTTTCATTTTTACGGATCAATTTGTGAAGCCCCCGGGGGTTCAAAGTTCTCACTATGCATCTAGATAAGTTCCTTGGGGCGTCTAGTTTCCAAAATGGGGTCACGTGTGGGGGAGCTCCAATTTTTAGGCACACGGGGGCTCTCCAAACGTGACATGGTGTCCGCTAAAGAGTGGAGCCAATTTTTCATTCAAAAAGTCAAATGGCGCTCCTTCCCTTCCAAGCCCTGCCGTGCGCCCAAACAGTGGTTTACCCCCACATATGAGGTATCAGCGTACTCAGGACAAATTGGACAACAACTTTCGTGGTTCAGTTTCTCCTTGTACCATTGGGAAAATAAAAAAAATGTTGCTAAAAGATAATTTTTGTGACTAAAAAGTTAAATGTTCATTTTTTCCTTCCATGTTGCTTCTGCTGCTGTGAAGCACCTGAAGGGTTAAAAAACTTCTTGAATGTGGTTTTGAGCACCTTGAGGGGTGCAGTTTTTAGAATGGTGTCACTTTTGGGTATTTTCAGCCATATAGACCCCTCAAACTGACTTCAAATGTGAGGTGGTCCCTAAAAAAAATGGTTTTGTAAATTTCGTTGTAAAAATGAGAAATCGCTGGTCAAATTTTAACTCTTATAACTTCCTAGCAAAAAAAAATTTTGTTTCCAAAATTGTGCTGCTGTAAAGTAGACATGTGGGAAATGTTATTTATTAACTATTTTGTGTCACATAACTCTCTGGTTTAACAGAATAAAAATTCAAAATGTGAAAATTGCGAAATTTTCAAAATTTTCGCCAAATTTCCGTTTTTATCACAAATAAACGCAGAATTTATTGACCTAAGTTTACCACTAACATGAAGCCCAATATGTCACGAAAAAACAATCTCAGAACCGCTAGGATCCGTTGAAGCGTTCCTGAGTTATTACCTCATAAAGGGACACTGGTCAGAATTGCAAAAAACGGCCAGGTCATTAAGGTCAAAATAGGCTGGGTCATGAAGGGGTTAAAATGTGAGGAATTTCGAGTGATGGAGTGTCCGTCTCACTCAGCTGTGACCATATTGCCCTTTTTCTCAGTAACATTATATTTTGCAGGACTATACACAGCTGAGGTTTTGTTGGTTGATTTTTGACGCACAACAAAGATATCACCTCTTTTGATGGCACAAGGCTGTGCCCCTCGCCTTCTGTCTGCATAATGCTTCATGGCTTGCTTGTTAAAAAAATCTGTTGGTCGCACTGAAGAGTCATTTGGTAAGGTGTGATTTTTCTGTGGCTGAACCCCAAGTATTCAGAAAACTGTGCAAACACATGTCCATTGAATGGAGGTCCATTATCTGTTTTGACCACTCTTGGAATGCCATATGCAGAGAATGTGTCGTCCAGTTCTGGTATGACACTATTAGCAGACGTTAAAGAGATGAATGAAATGACAGGGTATCTAGAATATTCATCAATTGTTACTACAGTAGAATGTATTGGCCATTTGGTAATGGTCCATATATGTCGACTGCCACTTCCTCCCATACAGCAGTGGGTAACGGAGACATTTGTAATGGCTCTAGAGTTGATGATGGAGTAATTAATTGACAAGTGGAGCAATGTCTAATCTTCTCTTCCACCAATTTATCCATATTTGGGAACCACACTTTTTCTCTGAGTAACTTTTTTGTGCCAGTAATTCCTAGATGACCTTCATGTGCTATCTATATGACTAGGTGCGCAAGGCCTTAGGTACAACCAGTTTGGTACCACGAAGGATGAGTTGGTCTTCAGTGACTGATAATTCCTCACATACATTTGAAAATAGTTTTAACTCCTTCAAATCAATCCCATCATCAGGAAATTTTTTCTTTTGAATTTCATGCCACCTTCTATTTTGGATAATTTGTAATAAGGCACAGAGTGTCTTGTCACTTGTTGTCGTATTCACAAACTGATCAACAGAAAGTGCTTTTGGCACGGTGTGAGCTGCAACAAAGTGTATGTATTCTTCAATGGAGGAATGCACAGGTAAATCATCATTCGTAGGATGTCTTGAGAGGTAGTCAGCTGGATTGCTGTATTTTCCAGGTTTGTGAACAATTTTGTAATTATAGTCCTGTAGACGTAGACCCCATCGTTCAATCCGTGCCGGCATTTTAGCTCTGGGATTTCCAAAATTTTAAGGAGGGCTTGATGATCTGTGACAATAGTGAAAGGAGCTCCATAGAGAAATAAGTGAAAGTGCTCACATCCCCAGACGACTGCCAAGCTTTCTTTTTCAGGTTGCGAATACTTTCTTTCAGTGCTTGTTAAGCTTTTACTTGCATAACAAATGATGTGGGGACTTTGTCATCTTTGTATTGTGCTAAAATAGCACCCAGTCCCACGGGACTGGCATCCACAATCAGTTCAGTTCGAAGAGCTGGATCAAAATAGGCCATGGTGGTTGTTGGGCAGAGTTCGTTTTTAATTGTTTCAAAAGAGGCCTGACAGTCTTGGGACCATTGAAAAACACAATTTTGTTTCGTAAGTTCCCTTAATGGAGTGCTGATTGTCAAAAAATTTGGAATGTATCTAGCACAGTAGCTTGCCATTCCAAGAAAAGAGCGCACTTCACTGGCATCCTGTAGAATTGAAGCTGCTCTGATGGATTCCACTTTCTTAGGATCAGGTCGTACTCCTTCCGCCGAGAAAAAAAATGTGACCATAGAACTCCAATTAATTTTTATCAAATTCGCATTTTTCTTTGTTTAGAGTGAGTCCAGCAGAGAGCAGACATTCAAAGATAGCATATAGAGCACGATTATATTCAGCTTGAGTTTTCCCAAAAACCAGTATGTCATCACTGTAATTAAAGGCATTTGGAATGTGTTGAATAACGGTCCTTATGGTATCTTGAAAATTTTCTGCTGCTTAGCAGACCCCAAAAGTCAATCTTTTGTATCTTCTGAGACCCACATGGGTGGAAAATGCATTTAAGTATCTGGATTCTGGGCTCAATTCTAATTGATGATACCCCTTATTGAGGTTGAGCTTTGAAAAAACGGTTGCTCCATTTAATAAATGAATAATGTCATCAATTGTGGGTGAGATATGTCTTTTCCTCTGAATAGCAGTGTTGGGCAGGTGCATGTCAACACACAGTCTCACCTGCTCTGGAGTCTTTGGTTTTGGAACTACCACAAGTGGAGAGACCCACGGAGTGGGACCAGAAACAGTTTCAATGACATCATCATCCATGAGTAATTGGAGTTCCTTTTCTACCTTCTTTCTCAGGTGAAATGGAATACGCCTGTGAGCCTGGGCTACTGGATGAACACTGTCATCCACATGAAGATGCACTTGAGAGTCCTTTAATTTTCCCAATCCACTAAATAGGGAGGGAAAACTGTTGACCATGGCTTGTACATCCAGGTCCCCAGGGTCGGTTATGGTATGAATAATCTGGATGAGTCCTATCTTCAAGGCAGTGTGGTAGCTGAGAAGACAGCCTCCCGATCCTTGTAATGTGTGAAAAGTGGTATTCTGCCTATTTTCTTTATAGCTAAGTTCAGCATCAAATTGTCCTATTGTAACTAGAGGTGTTTTAGATCCATAGGGAAAGATTTTAGTATGCACTTGCTGTAAGACTGGCTTTGTTTTCAATTGTTCATAAGCATTGCTGTCTATGATATCCACCGAAGCTCCTGTATCTATTGTAAAGGTGATATCCGTGTTGCACATGGTGAGTGTAATACATGGCGTGTGAAGCGGTAAAGCAGGGGTCAGTACTCACAGAAGCAGGTGATAGAATCCCATCCTCGTCGCCAGTTGTAATGTCCACACGGTGCAAGGAATTTAAGAGAGTAAAGGTACCTTCACACATAACGATATCGTTAACGATATCGTTGCTATTTGTGACGTAGCAACGATATCGTTAATGAAATCGTTATGTGTGACAGCGACCAACGATCAGGCCCCTGCTGGGAGATCGTTGGTCGCTGAACAAAGTCCAGAACTTTATTTCGTCGCTGGACTCCCTGGAGACATCGCTGGATCGGCGTGTGTGACACCGATCCAGCGATGTCTTCACTGGTAACCAGGGTAAACATCGGGTAACTAAGCGCAGGGCCGCGCTTAGTAACCCGATGTTTACCCTGGATACCATGCTAAAAGTAAAAAAAAACAAACACTAGATACTTACCTACAGCTGTCTGTCCTCCAGCGCTGTGCTCTGCTCTCCTCCTGTACTGTCTGTGAGCCGGAAAGCAGAGCGGTGACGTCACCGCTCTGCTTTCCGGCTCACAGACAGTACAGGAGGAGAGCAGAGAAGCAGAGCGCAGCGCTGGAGGACAGACGGCTGTAGGTAAGTATCTAGTGTTTGTTTTTTTTTTACTTTTAGCATGGTAACCAGGGTAAACATCGGGTTACTAAGCACGGCCCTGCGCTTAGTTACCCGATGTTTACCCTGGTTACCGGCATCGTTGGTCGCTGGAGAGCGGTCTGTGTGACAGCTCTCCAGCGACCAAACAGCGACGCTGCAGCGATTCGGATCGTTGTCGGTATCGCTGCAGCGTCGCTTAATGTGAAGGGGCCTTTAGCTTTAACTGGAGTTTATTCATCTCCTCTTTTCCTCCAGCACAAAGCATAACATTTTCTACTCAGGCTAGAACTGAAACTCAACTCAAATCCCGCCCTCACTTTCTTAAAGAGAAAAATCTAATCATTATACATTACTATGTTGTTTTTACTTTTCACACTAAATCTCTTATTGAATAAATTATTTAGCATATTTTGATTGTGTGGTACTTAAAGATGTGATTCGAAATTAAAGTTGAATTTAATCCTATATGTCTATTTAATGTAATAATTTCATCACTTTTCTAATATACGGTAGTTAACCCCTTAAGCCCCAAGGGTGGTTTGCACGTTAATGACCGGGCCAATTTTTACAATTCTGACCACTGTGCATTTATGAGGTTATAACTCTGGAACGCTCGGATCTTGGCGATTCTGACACTGTTTTCTCGAGACATATTGTACTTCATCATAGTGGTAAAATTTCTTCGATATAACTTGCGTTTATTTGTGAAAAAAAACGGAAATTTGGCGAAAATCTTGAAAATTTTGCAATTTTCCAACTTTTAATTTTTATGCCCTTAAATCACAGAGATATGTCATGTAAAATAATTAATAAGTAACATTTCCCACATGTTTACTTTACATCATCACAATTTTGGAACCAAAACTTTTTTTGTTAGGGAGTTATAAGGGTTAAAAGTTGACCCGCAATTTCTCATTTTTACAACACCAATATTTTTTAGGGACCACCTCACATATGAAGTCATTTTAAGGGGTCTATATGATAGAAAATAACCAAGTGTGACACCATTCTAAAAACTGCACCCCTCAAGGTGCTCAAAACCATTCAATAAGTTTATTAACCCTTCAGGTGTTTTACAGGTATTTTTGGAATGTTTTAAAAAAAATTAACATTTAACTTTTTTTCACAAAAAATTTTATTCAGCTCCAATTTGTTTTATTTTCCTAAGGGTAAGAGAAAAAATTGGACCCCAAGAGTTGTTGTGCCATTTGATCTGAGTACGCCGATACCCAACATGTGGGGGTAAACCACTGTTTGGGCGCATGGCAGAGCTTGGAATGAAGGAGCGCCGTTTGACTTTTCAATGCAAAATTGACTGGAATTGAGATGGGACGCCATGTTGCGTTTGGAGAGACCCCTGATGTGCCTAAACATTGAAACCCCCCACAAGTGACACCATTTTGGAAAGTAGACCCCTAAGGAACTTATCTAGATGTGTGGTGAGCACTTTAACCCACCAAGTGCTTCACAGAAGTTTATAATGCAGAGCCGTAAAAATAAAAAATCATATTTTTTCACAAATATGATCTTTTCGCCCCCAATTTTTTATTTTCCCAAGGGTAAGAGAAGAAATTGGACACCAAAAGTTGTTGTGCCATTTGTTCTGAGTATGCCGATACCCAACATGCGGGGGTAAACCACTGTTTGGGCGCACGGCAGAGCTCGGAAGGGAAGGAGCGCCGTTTGACTTTTCAATGCAAAATTGACTGGAATTGAGATGGGACGCCATGTTGCTTTTGGAGAGCCACTGATGTGCCTAAACATTGAAACCCCCCACAAGTGACACCATTTTGGAAAGTAGACCCCCTAAGGAACTTATCTAGATGTGTTTTGACAGCTTTGAACCCCCAAGTGTTTCACTACAGTTTATAATGCAGACCCATGAAAATAAAAAAAAAAATTTTTTTCACAAAAATTATTTTTTAGCCCCCAGTTTTGTATTTTGCCAAGGGTAACATGAGAAATTCAACCCCTAAAGTTGTTATCCAATTTGTCCTGAGTACGCTGATACCCCATATGTTGGGAGGAACCACCGTTTGTGCGCATGGCAGAGCTCAAAAGGGAAGGAGCGCCATTTGGAATGCAGACTTAGATGGATTGGTCTGCAGGCGTTACGTTGCATTTGCAAAGCCCCTAATGCACCTAAACAGTAGATACCCCCAGAAGTGACACCATTTTGGAAACTAGACCCCCTAAGGAACTTATCTAGATGTGTTTTGACAGCTTTGAACCCCCAAGTGTTTCGCTACAGTTTATAACGCAGAGTCGTGAAAATAAAAATTAATTTTTTCCCACAAAAATGTTTTTTTAGCCCCCAAATTTTTATTTTCCCAAGGGCAACAAGAGAAATTGGACCCCAATAGTTGTTGTCCAATGTGTCCTGAGTATGCTGATACCCCATATATTGGGGTAAACCCCTGTTTGGGTGCACGGGAGAGCTCGGAAGGGAAGGACCACTGTTTTACTTTTTCAACGCAGAATTGGCTGGAATTGAGATCGGACGCCATGTCACGTTTGGAGAGCCCTGATGTGCTTCCTTGTGTGGAAACCCTCAATTCTAACTGAAACCCTAACCCCAACACACCCCCTAACACTAATCCCAACCATAACCCTAACCACACCCCTAACCCTGACACACCCCTAACCCTAATCCCAACCGTAAATGTAACCCTAACCCTAACTTTAGCCCCAACCCTAACTTTAGCCCCAACCCTAGCCCTATCTTTAGCCCCAACCAACTTTAGCCCCAACCCTAACTTTAGCCCCAACCCTAACTTTAGCCCCAACCCTAACCCTAACTTTAGCCCCAACCCTAACTCTAACCTTAGCCCCAACCCTAACTTTAGCCCCAACCCTAACCCTAGCCCTAACCCCAACCCTAACCTTAACCCTAGCCCTAACCCTAGCCCTATGCCTAGCCCTAACCCTAATGGGAAAATGGAAATAAAAACATTTTTTAATTTTTTTTTATGTTTCCCTAACTAAGGGGGTGATGAAGGGGGGGGGGTTGATTTACTTTTCTAGCGGGTTTTCTAGCAGATTTTTATGATTAGCAGCCATCACACACTAAAAGACGCTTTTTATTGCAAAAAATATTTTTTGCGTTACCACATTTTGAGACCTATAATTTTTCCATATTTTGGTCCACAGAGTCATGTGAGGCCTTGTTTTTTGCGGGACGAGTTGACATTTTTATTGGTAACATTGTCGGGCATGTGACTTTTTTTGATCGCTTTTTATTCCGATTTTTGTGAGGCAGAATGACCAAAAACCAGCTATTCATGAATTTCTTTTGGGAGGGCGTTTATACCGTTCCGCGTTTGGTAAAATGGATAAAGCAGTTTTATTCTTTAGGTCAGTACGTTTACAGCGATACCTCATTTATATCATTTTTTATGTTGTGGCGCTTTTTATACGATAAAAACTATTTTATAGAAAAAATTATTTTTGCATCGCTTTATTCTGAGGACTGTAACTTTTTTACTTTTTTGCTGATGATGCTGTATGGCAGCTCGTTTTTTGCGGGACAAGATGATGTTTTCAGCGGTACCATGGTTATTTATATACGTCTTTTTGATCGCGTGTTATTCCACTTTTTGTTCGGCGGTATGATAATAAAGTGTTGTTTTTTGCCTCGTATTTGTTAATGGGCAAACAAACTTGTCTGGGCCACTTTATTATACCCTGACTGAAGAAGAATTTCCGTGAGGCCTGTATTGTCAAATTGAATTCCGGAGCTGCCCATGAAATTATTGAGGGGTGAAGTCCATATAGGATCGATTGCTGAAGGGGTTGCCTTGGTCCTAGAGCGCCTTGCTGGGGTCCCTCCTCACTAGACGAGGAGGAGAAAGAAAAATAGGAATGTGGGATCTTCCTCACTGTGTGAATCCATGATGGAGACAAGGAAAGCGTTTGCCTCCTTTAGTGAATAGTGGCTTCTTGACAAATGGGCCATTTTAATTTTTTTCTTTAAACATTGGGGATGTGTGTGTAAGTGGGTCTTTTACACATGTATTGTGTGGAGCTTGTGTATTTACTTATTTGAATAATACTGTATGGAGCACTATGTGGTGCTCATAATACTGTATGGAGGACTATGTGGTGCCCATAATACTGTATGGAAGACTATACTGTCTAGTCTAAAATGAAAAGTCAGCAAGACCCAAAGTTTTTTTTCCACAGAACATAGCCCAGAGAACCACACCGCCTCTGATTCAGAGTATAGGATTCATTAGACCAGGAAACTTTCTTCCATAGTGCCATGGTCCCTTTCTGACATCCATGTGCCCATTACAGGTACTCTCAGTGGTGAACAGGGATCAGCATGGGTACTCTGACCTGTCTGCTCCAACATAGCAAGCTGCAAAGCCCTTTGTGACACCTATCGTAGCCAGCATTAAAGGGATCTGTAACATTGTACGTGGAGAACCACCTGCGTATAGCATGGTACAGAGCACGAGCAGGAACAGTGTCATATACATTTTTGTGGGCAATAAACTTGCATCTTATTCCTATCCCTGGTGTTTGCATGCAGATGAGTCCAGTGGGCGGACCTACTGATTGACAGCTATCTCTGCATTCAGTCATAGAGGGAAGGCTGTCAATCACTGAATAGACCCACCCACTGGACTCATGCCTACAAACACCAGGGAATTCATTGTAGAAGTTTTACTGAAACTTCTCATAGACACCTGTACATCAATCTGATCTCCTCCTCCCGCTCTATAACATCCTGTCTGCAGACCAGACCCCATTTTCAGCATCACAGGTCGCCTCAAACTTCTTTGGCCATTTACGTCTAGTATGAGGATGTTATCAGTTTATATGTGGAAGCCATGATGAACCGCTAAGGCTGAACGGACCTGGGGGCTGAGCTCATGCCCTCTGGCCTAGGCTGCCATGACAGCTGTGTGGGGGGCAACTGAGACAGTGTAGGGGAAGGCTGGCGTGTCTCCCCTCCCCTCATACATGTCACTGCCACGTCGAATGAGCCCGCAGGGAGACCGCCATAGTCCCAGTGCCCGGCCCTGTGCCCCCTGAGCACTCTCCGTGGACTCCTCCCCTCCTGTGCTCAGCGCTCTCCTTCCCCAAGTTATAGAGGGACTGATCCCCCCTCCTCTCCCTCTACATGGTCTCCTCCCACATGATGTGTATGATGAGGGGCTTGTACGACCTGAGAAAGGAGGGGGGTGTCCACGTTTACATATATCACTACTTGTCGCCCTCCGGCCGCGCGCGCACCGGTAAAGAAAAGTTCTGCACTGCATATACAAGTTGTTCCTCTGAGCCGTCTGTCAGTGCGGGGCGCCGGCGGGTACATGTAACCGGTGCCCGCATATCTCCCTGCCCGTACACGGCGCATACTCGTCGCCGAGCTGCCGCCCTCCTGCCAGCCTGTGCCCGCGGGCGCCGTGCCTGCAGGAGGGGCGCTCTGCTCCCGGACCCCTCACATACTTTCCTCACTAGCACCGCCCCCGCTCTCCCGCCCGCTCCCGTCCTCGCCGAGTGCTCAGCGCTCACCTCCTTCTCCCTCCTCTGCCCCCGCTGATACATCATGGGTGCACGGCACAGAACCAGCCCTGCCGCCGCTCCACCGGGGATGCCGGTCAGCCGCTGGCCGGTCCTGGCCCTGCAGGCCGCCTTTCTAGTAAGTTTTGTGACTTGCAATGACGCCCCGCCGGTGCCCGGGGACCAGCTGC
This sequence comes from Ranitomeya imitator, assembly GCF_032444005.1. Taxonomy (NCBI): domain Eukaryota; kingdom Metazoa; phylum Chordata; class Amphibia; order Anura; family Dendrobatidae; genus Ranitomeya; species Ranitomeya imitator. The sequence continues at coordinate 167,433,018 of NC_091287.1, read as the reverse complement.
ACATAGACAGGACCTCGGTGCCCGAGCTGTGCCCGCGCACTGTCCAGGAGGGAGACTTCGTGCGCTACCACTACCATGGCACCTTCCCGGATGGCACAAAGTTCGATTCCAGGTAAGTGCCAGTAATAATAGATTGTATGATGACTGAGGAGGGGGCAGTACGGGCATGGTACAGAGGGGGCATGGTACAGAGGAGGCATGGTACAGAGGAGGCATGGTACAGAGGAGGCATGGTACAGAGGGGGCATGGTACAGAGGAGGCATGGTACAGAGGAGGCATGGTACAGAGGGGGCATGGTACAGAGGGGGCATGGTACAGAGGAGGCATGGTACAGAGGGGGGCATGGTACAGAGGAGGCATGGTACAGAGGGGGGCATGGTACAGAGGGGGCATGGTACAGAGGGGGGCATGGTACAGAGGGGGCATGGTACAGAGGAGGCATGGTACAGAGGGGGGCATGGTACAGAGGAGGCATGGTACAGAGGGGGGCATGGTACAGAGGGGGCATGGTACAGAGGGGGCATGGTACAGAGGGGGGCATGGTACAGAGGGGGCATGGTACAGAGGGGGCATGGTACAGAGGGGGGCATGGTACAGAGGGGGGCATGGTACAGAGGAGGCATGGTACAGAGGGGGGCATGGTACAGAGGGGGCATGGTACAGAGGGGGCATGGTACAGAGGAGGCATGGTACAGAGGAGGCATGGTACAGAGGGGGGCATGGTACAGAGGAGGCATGGTACAGAGGAGGCATGGTACAGAGGGGGCATGGTACAGAGGGGGCATGGTACAGAGGGGGGCATGGTACAGAGGGGGCATGGTACAGAGGGGGCATGGTACAGAGGGGGCATGGTACAGAGGGGGCATGGTACAGAGGGGGGGATGGTACAGAGGGGGCATGGTACAGAGGGGGGCATGGTACAGAGGGGGCATGGTACAGAGGAGGCATGGTACAGAGGAGGCATGGTACAGAGGGGGCATGGTACAGAGGGGGCATGGTACAGAGGAGGCATGGTACAGAGGGGGGCATGGTACAGAGGGGGCATGGTACAGAGGGGGCATGGTACAGAGGGGGCATGGTACAGAGGGGGCATGGTACAGAGGAGGCATGGTACAGAGGAGGCATGGTACAGAGCGGGCATGGTACAGAGGAGGCATGGTACAGAGGGGGGCATGGTACAGAGGAGGCATGGTACAGAGGGGGGCATGGTACAGAGGGGGCATGGTACAGAGGGGGCATGGTACAGAGGAGGCATGGTACAGAGGGGGGCATGGTACAGAGGAGGCATGGTACAGAGGGGGCATGGTACAGAGGGGGGGATGGTACAGAGGGGGCATGGTACAGAGGAGGCATGGTACAGAGGGGGCATGGTACAGAGGGGGCATGGTACAGAGGAGGCATGGTACAGAGGGGGGCATGGTACAGAGGGGGCATGGTACAGAGGGGGCATGGTACAGAGGGGGCATGGTACAGAGGAGGCATGGTACAGAGGGGGCATGGTACAGAGGGGGCATGGTACAGAGGAGGCATGGTACAGAGGGGGCATGGTACAGAGGGGGCATGGTACAGAGGGGGGGGATGGTAAAGAGGAGGCATGGTACAGAGGGGGCATGGTACAGAGGAGGCATGGTACAGAGGAGGCATGGTACAGAGGAGGCATGGTACAGAGGGGGCATGGTACAGAGGGGGCATGGTACAGAGGGGGCATGGTACAGAGGGGGCATGGTACAGACAGGGCATTACTGCTATCTACACACAGATCGTCATCCAGCCATGCAATCATCTATCCAACCAACCACTTAATCATCCATCCATCCATCCAATCATCTAGCTATCCATAAAATCAACCACGCATCATCCATCCATCCATCGTTTCATGCATCCCCTTTCATTTATTGCATTGGTCATTTTGTGGCCGCCCCTGCACCTAGGTTTGGCAAGTTGTGGCTGCAGCCATCACAACTCTTTGATTCGGGTAGGTTCTACCTGCAGTGGGATATAGACTTTTATTATTTTCCTGAGTGAGTGCTGCGGTCCGGCCCAGGAATCACTAATGCAAAAACTGTTGCAACTAATTAAATCTTTTTATGACAGTTTTTTTTGGGTAAAATAAAACCTTTGATGAACTGGGGCCCAAAGAAATAAGGTGCAAATAGTAAAGCCATTAAAAAGGAGAAAATTACCCCAGAAAACTGGAGAAACAACAATGAAAAAGTGGGGCCTTAATGTGAGGTGCACGATGCTAAGGTGCACCTAATTTATTAGGGGTCCGTGCAGGATTATGAAATCTATAAATTTAAAGGGGTATGCCACTACTCGACAACCCCTTCTCAATCCTTATGTTTCCCCCTTTTAAAATAACAACACGTATACTGGCCTCCAGTGGCGGTGCTGGCCCAGTGGTTTTGGCACTGCGTGTCCCAGCGATCGCATAACAGTGTGACGTTAGGTGAACCCCGTGGTCAATCAGCGTCCACTCTCTCCAGCTATGGGAAATAATAGGCGTCCGAGTAATGTGCAACTCAGTTAATTTACGTGCCATAATTTATGCCAAATTCTGCGGTAAATTGTCAGGCTGGGGCAGGCGCTTACTAGAGAATTTTAAAGAGCGGTGAAAAATTGAAATATAAAACAAATCATTCTTTTACATCTATGGAAAGGTGTAAGATGTCATGTCTTGCTGTGCATGCCCGAGTTATTCTATGGCCACAACAGCGGTGTGGGGGGTAAAAGTCACAGCATGTATGAATAGTGCCCTTACACCTGGGGGGCCTGCAGGCCCCTTACCAATCGGAGAAACGTCACTGCTTTGGAGGTTGGAAGCACAATTCTGCATTCACACAAAATGCAGGTCCCCATTGCAACTAGTACTATGCATAGGTGCCGAGAAGATCAGGATCATAATTGCTCCATCTTCTCCATTGTCTGAGTCTGCGAATGCCGGACTGCAGTCGGATCACATTCAAGTGCAGGCCGATGTTTTACACCCCCCCATAGACCTGCATGGGTGTGCATGGACTGATTATGGGATGCACTTTCGGCATGCTGTGATTGTTCTCTCATCCCGAATCGGCATGAGAAAGTAATCGCTGATCTGCACTGCCCCATAGTATAACACTGGGCCCAGAGCTAAGCGATAAACCATCAGATAGCCCTCGGACGTGTATACGCCAGTGTGAGCGAGCCCTAATAGTGAGTATATCGTATGCAGCATGACTTACAGGAGTTGTCAGTGTCCATGGCAGAGGTGGGCACCACATACATGGCCTGTGAACTTCATGCTACATCTCTGGGTGATGGTTTTTGTGATTCTCATACACCAAATATACCGTAAGTGTTATCCGTTAGCGCTCTAATGCAAGTATATTGTAAGCACATATAAATTCCATTATTATCCCATATAAGGCCCCATGAATGAAAACGATCACAACTCTAGTATATATATTCCAAGCTCTCGCCTCCACTTTTCCATGTACTCCTCATGTCACAGTCCTCAGTTTATCGCAGTAATGTGCTGTAAATCCATAAAATGTATCCAGCATGTGCCACATTTTCTGTGGAAGCAAACAGAGGACCTTCTCCAGCTCAGATCAGACCTGCAGTGATGCGTTGGGTAAGGTTCCGTGTAAAGTTCAGCGGATTCCCCTCCATAAAACATTTCTAATCATTTGTGCTAATTTGTCAGCAACGCTAGTTATGTGTGTGTCCTAATACCGAACACAAGAGCTGAAGATCAGCAGCAGCTTTATTTCTCTGGTCTCAATTAGGGGCAAGCTGAAACATGACTCCCAAGGATTGTCCACGTCCCCACATTTGCCTGTGAGTTAGAGGCAGTCGGATGCAAGGGAATGGCTTTTGCAGAGGCTGCCTGGAATATCAGTAAGGACGTTTTTCCCAACATTTTTATAGGCCTGGTCGGCTTAGAAGAAAGTTGTTAACACATAATTAATTGTTCAACTAAAGGTACCTTCACACATAACGATATTGTTAACGATATCGTTGCTATTTGTGACGTAGCAACGATATCGTTAATGAAATCGTTATGTGTGACAGCGACCAACGATCAGGCCCCTGCTGGGAGATCGTTGGTCGCTGAATAAAGTCCAGAACTTTATTTCGTCGCTGGACTCCCTGGAGACATCGCTGGATCGGCGTGTGTGACACCGATCCAGCGATGTCTTCACTGGTAACCAGGGTAAACATCGGGTAACTAAGCGCAGGACCGCGTTTAGTAACCCGATGTTTACCCTGGTTACCATGCTAAAAGTAAAAAAAAACAAACACTAGATACTTATCTACCGCCGTCTGTCCTCCAGCGCTGCGCTCTGCACTCCTCCTGTACTGGCTGTGAGCCGGAAAGCAGAGCGGTGACGTCACCGCTCTGCTTTCCGGCTCACAGACAGTACAGGAGGAGAGCAGAGAAGCAGAGCGCAGCGCTGGAGGACAGACAGCGGTAGGTAAGTATCTAGTGTTTGTTTTTTTTTACTTTTAGCATGGTATCCAGGGTAAACATCAGGTTACTAAGCGCGGCCCTGCGCTTAGTTACCCGATGTTTACCCTGGTTACCGGCATCGTTGGTTGCTGGAGTGCGGTCTGTGTGACAGCTCTCCAGCGACCAAACAGCGACGCTGCAGTGATCCGGATCGTTGTCGGTATCGCTGCAGCGTCGCTTAATGTGAAGGGGCCTTAAGTCCAACCATCTACTTCTAATGGTACTTCCTTGATACATGCAAACAACCACAAGGTGGCAGTCAAATTACTGTCACCTTAAAGAAGCCAACCATTAATAAAAACTTGAATACATTTTATTTAAAGAAACAAAAAATGAAGACAATACATATACATTTTAAAAAACTACTTCCATTTTTCCGGATATTCCCCCTAGGGAGAGCCATGAGAAGCACACAATTATAAATCAACAATAAAGTGCATATATCAAAAACAAAGAGACTCAGCTTCTCAAACAACACATAGACTGTATATAAGGTGCTATCAGCCTCCCCTTTCTAATGCTAGTGTCCTATGTTATTGAAGCAGCCCTTAGTACCATTATGTCCTATATTGCCACTATTAACCGATCATATTCCGGATCCCAACATACGGTACATAAAGTTATACCAGTGCCATTACCTAAGATAGGTCTTTCTATTGTGGGCCTCCTCTCCTGGCTTCTCCCTGCGCCCCGACGCGCGTTTCGCCCTTGCTTCTTCCGGGGGCGTGTCTATAGCCCGGCATGGTGACGTGTAAATAGTATAGCTAAGCCAATCCCCAACCGCCGCTACTTAGAATGTTACCGCCAGTTCCGTGTGACCTTCTGGCGCATGCGCAGGTTCTCTCTGCTCCGGATGTAATGACACTTCAGATCGCCCGCCGGGTGGACCGCAAGCTGGAACGCAAGCGGATACCACTAATGGCGCCGTCCGAAGTGAAGGGAGAGAGGAACCCACGCATGCGCACTATCATCAGGAAGTGCGACTTAAGGAAAAATACAAAGAAACAGAAAAAAAGAATCGCCTCATTCATTCAATGAAGTGCCGTGATACCCATAGTATGATAACAACAGGCTATTAGTGCAAAAGTGAATGGATCATCCATATATATCGAGGTTAAGTCTAGTAAGAAAGGTGACAGTAAATAAATAAATGAACAAGTGCACCATAACGGAGATAATACCCAATTAATACATTGATATATATGTAGTAAAGTGCATTATAATTATATTTACCAATGAAAATTAATAAAATAAAGTGAATAAGTGCCTCGTAACAGGATCACTATCCTCATTATCCATTGTAAAGTGCATAAGTGCTTAATCCTTTTACTTAGGATTAAAAAATCAATATGTGCAATAAATATAATAAAAATCCACAAATTTCAAAAATAATTTTAATAAATTACCCAAAATTACAGCCGTGAACCAGAGACTTAAGATTACAGTGCCTCAAAAGAGTGAGATATTAAAGTGACATAGTGCAAGTGATATGTAGTTAATAAATATAATATAAAAATTATTAGACCTAATCTTAGTGAAAATATCCATATTTGGATCAATGTTGTGAATTCTGTGGCTGAGTTCACTTCTGTGGTCACAAGTGGTATTGCAGTCTCTGGGCTTCCTCCCTCAGGTGTTTTGGTGAGCTCGTTGGCTGCCTTGCTATTTAGCTCCACCTGAGTCTGTCTTCCTTGCTCCTTGTCAATGTTCCAGTGTTGGATCTGAGCTACTGCATCTTTCCTTGGGCCTGCTGCTCTGCTAGATAAGTGCTTCTAGTTTGTTTTCTGTTTTTTCTGTCCAGCTTGCTATTAACTTTTGCTGGAAGCTCTGAGAAGCAAAGGGGTGCACCGCCGTGCTGTTAGTTCGGCACGGTGGGTCTTTTTGCCCCTTTGCGTGGTTTTCGTTTTAGGGTTTTTTGTAGACTGCATAGTTCTCTTTGCTATCCTCGCTCTGTCTAGAATATCGGGCCTCACTTTGCTGAATCTATTTCATTCCTACGTTTGTCTTTTCATCTTGCTAACAGTCATTATATGTGGGGGGCTGCCTATTCCTTTGGGGTATTTCTCTGAGGTAAGTCAGGCTTGTATTTCTATCTTCAGGCTAGTCAGCTCCTCAGGCAGTGCCGAGTTGCATAGGTAGTGATAGGCGCAATCCACTGCTGCTTATAGTTGTGTGAGGATAGATCAGGTATTGCAGTCTACAGAGATTCCACGTCTCAGAGCTCGTCCTATTGTTTTTGGTTATTGCCAGATCTCTGTATGTGCGCTGATTACTGCACGCTGTGTTGCCTGATTGCCAGCCATAACAGATCAACATAATAAAAAATATAATATTTAACATCATTTATTGCTATAAGATCCCACTAGAATACAAATTATTATCCCTTCAATATTGACCTATAAAAAATCTTATGTGTTGTCTATCTTATGCCGACCCATTACACAGTACCCCATAGCTATATAATATTAATATATATATACATATTTCTCATATGCATAAATATTCCAATTAACAAAATAACACAGAAATGAATGGATAGCAACATCTGTTCTTTGTTCTTGATGGACATCCATTCCCATAGAATCCCCTGGAAACACTTCAGATTCTTCACATTCCTCATAATATAGCGGCAGGAAAAGGATAATTAGTATATACTATAAATAAATAAAAAAGACAAAATTAACATCAAATATTAAAACATATATATACCCATAAAATCACCCATACCCTTAAAAAATACCTCTCAAAATGCTATCAATACATTACTATCTACAAAAATGCTGAGAAACCCAGGTTCTCCTTGAGACCATTGGGACTTAAAGTTCCCAGGCGATATATCCACTTGCTTTCCGCCTGGGCGAGAATTCTCCCCAGATCACCCCCTCGGATACCTAACGTAACCTGATCTATAGCCTTCACCACAAGACCCCTGCCATTGCACCCATGATGGAACTTAAAGTGTCTAGCAATAGGTTTCAGGGATACATCATTATCCACATCCTTGGCTCTTTCAATGTCCCTGACATGTTCTCTTGTTCTTACCCTCAGTTCTCTTGTGGTGAGGCCGATGTACACTTTGCCACAGGGACATTGTGCGTGATATACCACCCCTTGTGAGTTACAATTTAGATGCTTCCGAATCTCATATTGTCTAGATCCATCAAAATTACAAAAATTTGTTGCCTTTACATGATTATAGCACCCTTTACATAGACCACATGGGAAGAATCCCGGTCTTCCCATGTTTTTCTCACTTTTCTTCCGTTCATAATGGCTATGAACCAGGGTATCTTTTAAATTTGCCGATCTTTTGGCAACAAAAGATGGACGATCAGGTAAGATTCGTCTCAAAGTGGGATCCACTTGTAGCACATTCCAATGTTTTAATATGATTTCTTTGAGTTCTTGCCACTTGTTATTATAGGTTGAAATGAAATGTACTTGTTCCGGGTGATCTTGTTCTCTAGTCCTGAGGGAGTCTTTATACAGCAGTTGGTTACGTGGTATTTTGGAGGCTCTGAGGTATCCTCTTTTGATCATCCTTTTACTGTAGCCCCTTTCAGTAAATCTTCTTGTCAGGTCCCTGGATTGCTTCTCAAAACTATTTTCATCCGAACAGATTCTTCGAGCCCGGAGAAACTGTCCAACCGGAATTCCACGAATTGTGGAGATGGGATGGGAGGAGTCTGCGTATAAAAAAGAATTAGTTGATGTGGACTTTCTAAAAATATCCGTACTGACCACACCATCAGGATTCACTGTGATATTGATGTCCAGAAAATCAATTTCTCTTCCATATTTAAATGATAGTTTGATGTTCTTAGTATTGCTGTTAAGATGTTGCATCATACGTTCTAGGCCTTCCAAAGGACCTTCCCATATAAACAGAACATCATCGATGTATCTCATCCAGTTGTGAATATGACATACTCCCTGGATGAGATCATCTTGGAAAACCTCCCTCTCCCAGGCCCCCAAAAATAAATTCGCATACGAGGGGGCACAAGAGGCCCCCATTGCAGTGCCCTGCAATTGTAAATAAATCCGATTGTTAAAGGTAAAGACATTATGGCTCAATAGGAATTCAAGTAGAACCATGATTAGTTCCACCAAATCAGCTTCCAGAGACCCTGTATTTAGAAAAAGTCGGACAGCATTCAAGCCATCCTGATGCCGTATAGATGTATACAATGACTCCACGTCGGCCGTTATAAAAATCATATTTTCGTTCAGATATAGCTGATCCAGACGTTGCAAGGCCGACGTGTCTTTAATATAAGAAGGTAAATTGGTCACCAGTGGTTTCAAAAAGTAATCGATAATGTTCCCAATTAACTCACAGAGTCCCCCATTACCTGCCACTATAGGACGACCTGGGGGATCCATCTGATTTTTGTGGATTTTCGGTATCAGGTAGAGGGTGGGAAGCTTAGGATGGCTATCCCGAATCTGTTCCACCAATTTCTTGGTTACCAAACCTTGTGCCAGAGCCTTTTCCAAAATATCAACCAGCTCATCCTGAAAGGAGGACATGGGATTAAAACATAACCATTAGTGGTATCCGCTTGCGTTCCAGCTTGCGGTCCACCCGGCGGGCGATCTGAAGTGTCATTACATCCGGAGCAGAGAGAACCTGCGCATGCGCCAGAAGGTCACACGGAACTGGCGGTAACATTCTAAGTAGCGGCGGTTGGGGATTGGCTTAGCTATACTATTTACACGTCACCATGCCGGGCTATAGACACGCCCCCGGAAGAAGCAAGGGCAAAACGCGCGTCGGGGCACAGGGAGAAGCCAGGAGAGGAGGCCCACAATAGAAAGACCTATCTTAGGTAATGGCACTGGTATAACTTTATGTACCGTATGTTGGGATCCGGAATATGATCGGTTAATAGTGGCAATATAGGACATAATGGTACTAAGGGCTGCTTCAATAACATAGGACACTAGCATTAGAAAGGGGAGGCTGATAGCACCTTATATACAGTCTATGTGTTGTTTGAGAAGCTGAGTCTCTTTGTTTTTGATATATGCACTTTATTGTTGATTTATAATTGTGTGCTTCTCATGGCTCTCCCTAGGGGGAATATCCGGAAAAATGGAAGTAGTTTTTAAAATGTATATGTATTGTCATCATTTTTTGTTTCTTTAAATAAAATGTATTCAAGTTTTTATTAATGGTTGGCTTCTTTAAGGTGACAGTAATTTGACTGCCACCTTGTGGTTGTTAACACATAATTAAGAAGGCTTTTAGCACAGATAATAATAATCTTTATATAGCGCTAAAGGTACCTTCACACATAACGATATCGTTAACGATATCGTTGCTTTTTGTGACGTAGCAACGATATCGTTAAGGAAATCGTTATGTGTGACAGCGACCAACGATCAGGCCCCTGCTGGGAGATCGTTGGTCGCTGAGCAAAGTCCAGAACTTTATTTCGTCGCTGGATCTCCCATGGACATCGCTGGATCGGCGTGTGTGACACCGATCCAGCGATGTCTTCACTGGTAACCAGGGTAAACATCGGGTAACTAAGCGCAGGGCCGCGCTTAGTAACCCGATGTTTACCCTGGTTACCAGCGTGAAAGTAAAAAAAACAAAGACTACATACTTACCTACCGCTGTCTGTCCAATTTGGCTGATATTATTAGCCTAGGACATCGGCCTCCTCCCAGACTACAAAGATCAGCTCTCATCTGCCCCAGAAATGGCACATCCATAAGATGTGCCAATTCTGGCACTTAGCCTCACTCTTCCCAGGTGCCCTGGTGTGGTGGCAAGTGGGGTGATAATTGGGGGTGTTGATGTCAGCTTTGTATTGCCAGGTGGCATCAAGGCCAGAGGTCAGTCCCATTACTAATCCCATACTAATATTGTATAAAAAAAACACATCCAGAATAAAGTCCTTTAATTGAAAAAAATGACACAGACTCTTCTAATGAATGTAAATTTACCAAAGACACGTAAACTCACGTCAATGCCCAGTCCACTGAAGCCAATGTCTCCTGTAACAGAATTAAAATAATAAACAACAATATTCCTTACCTGTCCCCCAAGAAGATAATCCATTTGTCCCGCGATGCTTCTAGCTCTGTTACATCTAGATGGCAGGCTGCATTGTTTCGTTATGCGACTATACAGCGTGCTATCCAACAGAGATGCTTAGCTGTGCTTTCTTGCTCAGCTCAGTTCCTCAAAGTGAACTCCTTTCACCTCACTGATGTCAGGGCGTGGGTGAGAAAGTTCACACCCTCTCATGGTGCTGTCAGAAAGATCCTGCCATTTCACAGCCAATGAACTCCGTTCAAGTCACTGACGTCAGCGCGAGCTCCGTGGGAAAAGTGATAACGGCGTTTGCGCTGACGTCAGTGAGTTGAAATGAGCTGCTGCTCTGTCGACAATACGTCACCCAAGTCAAGCGAATTACTGGCAGAAGTAGTCCGTGACCATTCTGAGCGGGCAGAGATCGGTACAGGACAGGCAGGTAGTTAGCAACTAGCTGCCTATAAGTTTTTAGCCACATAGGAAAAAAATAATCAAAGTCATGTATCACCCCTTTAAATACTGTAGTCTCGAGTAAAATAAAAAAGCTTATACTCCTCTCCCGCACAGGAGCCGTTCCAGCAATGTTGGTGCTCCTGTGATATTGTTATGTCATGTGAGCGCTTCAGCCAGTCAGTGGCTAATAATGGGCTGCAGTTCTCATACATTCCTTGGACATACAAGTCTTGTCCCTTTCCTCTAATGTGGGTATCGGCACCTTTCTACAGACCCCAGTGCACAGAGCTGAGGGTATAAATGGACTGGGAATTTGGGGACACCCTCTAATACTCTGAGTGACATAAGTAGTGAATTACTATGTGCAGACAATTGCAGAAACGCAGGTAATATTATAAAAAAGCACCTGTCCTCCTAGCTAGCCAAACCAAGGATGGAAAGTGGGGATTTATCATAAAAGACATATACAGAACGAGCATAAATACACTCAGAATTCTGACCTTAAATGTCCTAAGCAACTTTATTCACAGAGAAATGAAATAAGATAGCGACATATTTATAAGCCAAGCTACAACCAGAGGCAGTCTGTCTGTTGGTTATATGGCCAGGATGGTGATGTCTGTACACAAAATTAAAATGCTTTATTTTGAAATGTTTGCAGTCAGTCTGTTTGCATAGAGCAGTGCCTCTAGCACCCACACACTGCTGTAGTGTGCCATGGATTCCAGACATAGCGCCTGTAGTCTGCTGTGGGCCATGCTGGACCTCGGTGTGCCTCAGATGGAGACACAAGTGAGAATCTGGGAAAAAGAGCCATGGCGTGCTCTATCACATGCAGTCTTAGGCCATGTTCACATGTTCAGGATTTTACATCAGAATCCAAAATCAGGAGTGGAACAATCAGAGAAAATTATAATAGACCCGCGTCACCACTCCTGTATTTATCACCCGCTCCTGGTATTGGCTTACAGATGCTGAGGTAAAATACTGACCAAATACTGAATGTGTGAATGTGGCCTAACAGAGGTATTCCCGAAGCATTGCTTCAAGTTATTCTGAAAAGACACACTTTTGTGACATATCATAAAACACAATGAAAACAATCCTATTTTTATACAAACATGTGACTGACGAGTAAAGCAGCATGGTGTGAAACAAGCCGCCCCACAAACCACTGTAATTTCCCAGAGGTGTAGATTACATGTGTGCTAAGTCTCTGCCACATCTCACCCCAATATAGAGCCCAGCAGCGTCTTGGTGCAGCCACGTTCATCTGATAGAAGTGGGTTTCACCTAAAAATTATGCTAATCAGTAGGCCAACATTTCGGATTTTAAATAAAGTATTCTAATTTACTGAGACAATGACTTTTGGATTTTCAGTGGCTGTAAGCCAGAATCATCAACATTAACAGAAATAAACATGTGAAATAGATCACTCTGTTTGTAATGACTCTATATAATATTTGAGTTTCACTTTTTGTATTGAAGAACTGAAATAAATTGACTTTTTGATGATACTCTAATTTTGGGAAAAGCACCTGTTGCTCTCAGCATGTCTGCTGACACCATAGTACGGTTACGGCGGCGTGCCTTTAGGCCAGGCAGTCGGGTAGCATGCTAGCCTTCTGAATAATAATGTAGTGCTACTACAAATGTACATTTTTCAGAGTCAGTGTGTTACAGGGATTTGACTTTTTTTATAGCTTCATAAAAAAATGGATTTCCTAAATTTCTCCAGGTTTACAAACGGACTTAATTTGTCACAAATGGCTCTAGATTCTGGTGCAAATAATTATAACTACGGTACATCACATAGCAGACAATACAGTATTTTGAAATAAAATGTACCAAAGAAGTTTAAATGTGGGCTAATGTTTGCTCTTCTAGACCTTACTCACATGTTTGATTCCCTGCAATAAAAATTCTTTAACTCCTGGGTCTCCATCTCGTTTGGGTATATGGGCATATAGAAAAAAATTGAATTTGAGGGGTTGCATTCTTTAAAGGACAAAGTGACATCTTTAGCGATACCATTTTTTTCTGTACACCTTTTTAACATTTTAGCCATGTTTATTTTATTTTTTTAGAGCTTGGGTCGTTATGGATGTGATAGCAAATGTGCACTCGTATTATAGTTATGTCCCCATATCCAGGTTTCCATATTGTAGTTATGTCCCCATCCAGGTCCGCATATTGTAGTTATGTCCTCATATTGTAGTTATGTCCCCATCCAGGTCCTCATATTGTAGTTATGTCCCCATCCAGGTCCCCATATTGTACTCATGTCCCCATATCTAGGTTTCCATATTGTAGTTATGTCCCCATCCAAGTCCTCGTATTGTAGTTATTGCCCCATCCAGGTCCGCATATTGTAGTTATGTCCTCATATTGTAGTTATGTCCCCATCCAGGTCCTCATATTGTAGTTATGTACCTATCCAGGTCCCCATATTATAGTTATGTCCCCATCCAAGTCCTCATATTGTAGTTATTGCCCCATCCAGGTCCGCATATTGTAGTTATGTCCTCATATTGTAGTTATGTCCCCATCCAGGTCCTCATTGTAGTTATGTCCCCATCCAGGTCCCCATATTGTACTCATGTTCCCATATCCAGGTTTCCATATTGTAGTTATGTCCCCATCCAAATCCTCATATTGTAGTTATTGCCCCATCCGGGTCCTCATATTGTAGTTATGTACCTATCCAGGTCCCCATATTATAGTTATGTCCCCATCCAGGTCCCCATATTGTACTCATGTCCCCATATCCAGGTTTCCATATTGTAGTTATGTCCCCATCCAAGTCCTCCTATTGTAGTTATTGCCCCATCCAGGTCCACATATTGTAGTTATGTCCTCACATTGTAGTTATGTCCCCATCCAGGTCCTCATATTGTAGTTATGTCTCCGTATTGTAGTTATTTCCCCATTCAGGTCCCCATATTTTAGTTATATCCCCATCTAGGTCCCCATATTGTAGTCATATCCCCATATCCAGATCCCCATATTGTACTGTAGGTATGGCCCCATCCATGTCCCCATATCGTAGTCATATCCCCATATCCAGGTCCCCATATTGTATTTATGTCCCCATCCATGTCCCCATATTGTAGTTATGTCCCCATCCATGTCCCCATATCGTAGTCATATCCCCATATCCAGGTCCCCATATTATAGTTATGTACCCATCCATGTCCCCATATTGGGGGAAAATTCAAGCACCCCGCATAGAAAAAAAATCCCATAAAAACAATCAGAGCAAGGATATAGTCATAAAAAATTGCTTTATTAATTAACAAATAGACTATATCATACAACAGAGCAAAAACTGCATATATATATAAAAATGTATATAAAAATGTATATAAATATATATAAGTGCCTGTAGTTAACTGGTGTCACATTTATATAAATCCTGTGTCCATCATGTCATACCACATGGCCCATAAGAACAAAAAAAAATGGGATGCAAATCACAAATAAATAATTAAAAAATGTATCAAGTAAAAGCAGGAAACTGCAAGAATGGGGGTGTAAGAGTTACTCAATCTAGATGTGCAAACAGTGCGTGCATGTGAAGCAACAGTACATCGCATTAACGGCAACTAACAAAACAGTGAATGAGCCGATGGGCAGTATAAGGGGACACTTACTAGTAATATGTAACTCCAGTTCCAGGGACCACCAGTAACTGTCCAGGGCACCCCGACGTGCGTTTCGGACGCACGATCCTTTCGGACGCACCCCCTGACGAAGGATCGTGCGTCCGAAACGCGCGTCGGGGTGCCCTGGACAGTTACTGGTGGTTCCTGGAACAGGAGTTACATATTACTAGTAAGTGTCCCCTTATACTGCCCATCGGCTCATTCACTGTTTTGTTAGTTGCCGTTAATGCGGTGTACTGTTGCTTCACATGCACGCACTGTTTGCACATCTAGATTGAGTAAGGGTATGTGCTCACGATGCAGATTTAGTGCAGTTCTGCAGCGTTTTTTTTCTGCAGCAGAAACGCTGCAGAACTGCACTGTGAGTTACAATTCAATGAAAATCAATAGAAAAAAAAAAAGCTGTGCACATGGTGCAGAAAAATCCGTGCAGAAACGCTGCAGATTTCAAAGAAGTGCATGTCACTTCTTTTGTGCAGTTCTGCAGCATTTCTGCACCCATAGGCTCCCATTTTGTGGGTCAAATCCGCATAAAAACTGCAGATGTAAAAACCATCTGCAGATTTTATGCGGATTAGGGTGCCAAAACTGTAGCAGACGGAAGTGACGTCAGTGATGTGGAGGAAGTGTGTGGGCGGAGTGCTCCTGTGCTCCGCTCCCCCCGTGCTCTTGTCCGCTCACCCCCGTGCTCCAATCACCCCCCCCGTGCCCGATCCACCCCCCCGCGCTCCGATCCACCCCACCATGCTCCGATCCCACCCCGTGCCCCCCCCCCCCATGTGCCCCCCCACCTCATCATACTTACCGTTCATCCCGGGGTCCGTCCGTCTTCTCCCTGGGCGCCGCCATCTTCCAAAATGGCGGGCGCATGCGCAGTGCGCCCGCCGAATCTGCCGGCCGGCAGATTCGTTCCAAAGTGCATTTTGATCACTGAGATATAACCTATCT
This sequence comes from Ranitomeya imitator, assembly GCF_032444005.1. Taxonomy (NCBI): domain Eukaryota; kingdom Metazoa; phylum Chordata; class Amphibia; order Anura; family Dendrobatidae; genus Ranitomeya; species Ranitomeya imitator. Next base: position 167,417,409 of record NC_091287.1, on the reverse strand, counting down.
CAGTGATCAAAATAAAAAAAATAGTAAATGACCCCCTCCCTTTGTCACCCCCATAGGTAGGTAGGAACAATAAAAAAATAAAGAATTTTTTTTTTCCCACTAAGGTTAGAATAGGGTTAGGGTTAGGGCTAGGGTTAGGGTTAGGTCTAGGGTTAGGGTTATGGCTAGGGTTAGGTCTAGGGCTAGGGTTAGGGCTAGGGTTAGGGTTAGGTCTAGGGTAAAGGTACCGTCACACTTAGCGACGCTGCAGCGATACCGACAACGATCCGGATCGCTGCAGCGTCGCTGTTTGGTCGCTGGAGAGCTGTCACACAGACAGCTCTCCAGCGACCAACCATCCCGAGGTCCCCGGTAACCAGGGTAAACATCGGGTAACTAAGCGCAGGGCCGCGCTTAGTAACCTGATGTTTACCCTGGTTACCAGCGTAAAAAAACAAACAGTACATACTTACATTCAGCTGTCTGTCCCTTGCCGTCTGGTTCCTGCACTGACTGCTGGCCGTAAAGTGAAAGCACAGCACAGCGGTGAGTCACACAGCGGTGACTCACCGCTGTGGCTGTGCTCTGCTTTCACTTTACGGCCAGCAGTCAGTGCAGGAACCAGACGGCAAGGGACAGACAGCTGAATGTAAGTATGTACTGTTTGTTTTTTTACGCTGGTAACCAGGGTAAACATCGGGTTACTAAGCGCGGCCCTGCGCTTAGTTACCCGATGTTTACCCTGGTTACCAGTGAAGACATCGCTGAATCGGTGTCACACACGCCGATTCAGCGATGTCTACGGGGAGTCCAGCGACGAAATAAAGTTCTGGACTTTCTTCCCCGACCAGCGACAGCACAGCAGGGGCCTGATCGCTGCTGCCTGTCACACTGGACGATATCGCTAGCGAGGACGCTGCAACGTCACGGATCGCTAGCGATATCGTCTAGTGTGACAGTACCTTTAGGGTTATGGCTAGGGTTAGGGCTATGGTTAGGTGTAGGGTTAGGTCTAGGGTTAGGGCTTAATTTAACTTTAAAAAACGCTTACAAAACTGCATGAAAAAATGCATAAAAAACGCACAAAAAACGCACTTCAAATCTGCACCAAAACTGCACTGTAAAAAACGCATCAAAAACGCACAAAAAACGCACCTGCAGATTCTGCCAGGAGATGCAGATTTAGTGCAGAAATGCAGCAGATTTTTCTGCACCAAATCTGCATCGTGTGCACACAGCCTAACTCTTACACCCCCATTCTTGTAGTTTCCTGCTTTTTCTTGACACATTTTTTAATTATTTATTTGTGATTTGCATCCCCCTTTTTTTTTTGTTCTTATGGGCCATGTGGTATGACATGATGGACACAGGATTTATATAAATGGGACACCAGT